>NC_089279.1:20847961-21154004 GCF_963678975.1 Dysidea avara | reverse complement strand
TAGTACTGGAGTAATTTTGCATACCCTACACAAAATTTTGCATACGCATAAACATCCCTATAATATTTATGGGAGTAATTTTGCATACCCCATGTTAAATCATTGGAGTGATTTTGCATATCCCACATATACAACAAAATTGGAGGCAGATCATACACTGTCAGTAGCACTAAACTGAAGTCATAGGCACCAGACAGCCACAATGCTTGCATCAAGATGGTAGCTTGTCCTCCTTTGTATTCTGATCCATTCATGCGTGTCATGGCTTCAGTGTGAGACTTAGTACTGCATTAATTGTTCTCACAGTCTTCTTTACTTGATGTGTTATGTACCAGTATATAAATTTAAAAATGAAGTAGGGTTTTAAGCTATAAAAAGTAGTGAAACAAAAGATGAACAATGGTAGCTATTACAGCATAGCTCAGTGGGAAATCCCTACTGTGGCATTGAACACAAAATAATTGTTATACCATGCCAAAGTAGGGATTTAACACGGAGCTATGCTGTAATAGCTACCATTGTTCCTTGTTTCACTACTTTTTATAGCTTAAAATCCTACTTCATTTTTAAATTTATAATTTTTAATATCATACAGTACGATAGTAACTGCATAGTAGGGACCACAAAGGAGTAGGCGTGGCCCACAAAATAATAGCACCCAAAAACCAGCCTCAATTTTCCCTTACAACGATGAGGCAGTATTGCTGAGGTAAAACTACGCCCAAACAAGCTTCCAGATCGACCCGAAACGCTTTCAACAAGTTACTACGGAATTTTAAAAAATTTTTTAATTCAACAGAATTTTCTACTGACTGAGTAAGTAACTGACTGACTGAGTAAGTAACTGACTGACTGATGCCTTCAGACAAGCGTAACTCGATAACGGCTAAGGCTACAGGCTTGATTTTTTCACTGTTCGACGTCGCTTTGGCCCGACAGGTGCCTTTTGGCATACCGCAGTACATACAATGCATTCTTCATGGACTTACCAGTGTCCTCCTTTGTGTCCCATTCATCTTTGCTGACAGGGAAAGGTGTCGATTTGGCACGAGCACGTGATGGGTTCCCTTCGAAACAGAAATAGTCCGTATTTTTCATTGTGGCTATTTTGATTGCAGAGGTGCTTTTCATGCTTTTCAAACAGTTCTTGATTCGTACTGCTGTATAACGGGTTGAACATAGCCTACAGCGAAGCGTAATGGATACTTCACTTTTCAGACGACAATTAATATGAGCGGCACGATTTCTTTCTTTTGGTATGCGTGGATTGTAGAGGTGCTTTTCGAACAGTTCTTGATTCGAAATGCTGTGTAATGGATTGAACATAGCTGACAACAAAACGTAATGGATACTTCACTTTTCAGACAATAATTGATATACACTGTAGCTGGGGCGCGCGGTGCCTTTTCAGATGCGGTATGCGTGGGTTCACCAGTCATAATAAAATTATTTACAAAAAAAAGTTAACAAACAAGTACACGAAAAAATTTGGATTTTTCAACTAGAGTAGGGACCATAGCACATCAATAAGTACTGAAACAAGTTGGAGTAGTCCATGATATTAAATCACTGTAAAACAATAAGAAGTGTTCTATCCCTACTGTGCATTTTCATTATGGTATCTTGAGCACAGTAGGGATATAACACTTCTTACTGTTTTACAGTGATTTAATATTATGGACTACTCCAACTTGTTTCAGTACTTATCGATGTGCTATGGTCCCTACTCTAGTTGAAAATTCCAAAATTTTTCGTGTACTTGTACTAGTTTGTTTAGTTTTTAGTTAAAGCATACAACTAGCTATAAACATGTGACTGTTTTATTAGGGTGACTGCTGTATTAGAGTATCCCTAGTCAGCCTGGTGTGTGTGTGCTTGCCCCAAAAGGGGTGTGGTTTCGATCGATTATTAGACTAGAGTATCTCGAATCAGCCTACCAACTTGAAGGTGTGTGGTCACAAATACAGCTAGCGTAAAAGGGGCGTTGTCATCGTGCTCTCGATCAATAGATCGATAATACATACAGAATAAAGAATGGGCGTGACCTTGTGACCTATCGTGGAGTACTGGTACCTCCGTACAGTCGAGGGCGCATAGTCTAAGCGCCTTAAATAATTTTGTAGCGTCTACTATACTGCTTAAAGAAAGTGTTGATATGGAAAATTAACACCTCGGTATGGTTTCGTTGGATGAAGAAGAAGACAAGCAGCCTGATTGAAGATAAAAGAAAAGACAAGGCGCACAGGGCGTACACTCGTCAGAACCCCAAAAGGCACATCCCACCGGTGAGTTTGTTGTTGTGGCGTAAAATGGTGACCGTGCGCTGCTTCGTTTGGGCTCTAGGCTTGCGACTGTGGTCAGTGAGTGAGACGAAATTTCGAGTTTTGACAATTTAAAAAAAAATTCTATATCCGGCCGCCAGTAAGTGTTTTCTTGTTTGATGTTAGATGGACTAATGTTATTCTGTAAAGGAGATGTTTGTCGCGTAAGAAGTTTCTAAGCTGGTTTTTAAGGGCGTAACGACCGGAGTTGGACCCTCCATTGCGTCCAGCAATCAAGTATGCAATACAAATAGAATTTTGCCAAATTCTATTTAATTCAACAATAAATTATTCCAATTCGAGGTGCCCCCTTTATTGTCTTAACTTAAACTATTTTTTAAGTCCTTTGCCCCTTAGTTACTTTTTTATAAGGGTGTCGCCCCAACAAAACTACCTAAGTTAGATTCTTCCAACCATATAGTAAAGCTTATGGGGTCTTCTCGTCTTTCAATTATTCTATAGCATCTTCACTACAATTTCAATTTCATAAAGTTTAGTGTAGAGACAGTTGAGCACTCGTGCAACCTTCATGCTTGCCAACAATTAATTGGCGACTGATTACGCTACTTTCATATGGTCAGGATACCACAGCCGTTAAATTATCTTTTTTACTCATTATTATTAATAACCACCGGGCAGGTCTCACCCCCACTCTTTCCTAGAAGCTATGTTTTTAATAAACAGTCAGTGCATGCCCATACTTTTTTTTCTCGAAATCTTACAAAAGAATTTTGCCTAGTTCCTTTATGTAACACTTGTGTAGCAAATATCTGTGCGAATCATCAGTAGAGGGCGTGGCCCGAGATTACGAAAATCAGTAATCGCATTCTACGTAAAACGATCCAATGGGAAGCCATCGACAATTCTCGCACGCAACCAACACCTGTAAGGTAGACGTGGTAAAGAAAGAAAGCTTAATGAAGGATGAAAAGCAAGACCATAGCGCAAGCATGCTATCTCAATCGGTTTGCCAAAAGGCACATCTCCATGGAAAGCGACGTATTTCTGCAAAATCTCAGACCCGTAGCTATAGCCACTTTTTCTCTACACTTGTCTGAACGAGTCAGTCAGGCAGGCAGGCAGGCAGGCAGGCAGGCAGGCAGGCAGGCAGGCAGGCAGGCAGGCAGGCAGGCAGGCAGGCAGGCAGGCAGGCAGGCAGGCAGGCAGGCAGGCAGGCAGGCAGGCAGGCAGGCAGGCAGGCAGGCAGGCAGGCAGGCAGGCAGGCAGGCAGGCAGGCAGGCAGGCAGGCAGGCAGGCAGGCAGGCAGGCAGGCAGGCAGGCAGTCAATAGAAAATTCGCATTCCGTAGCAATTTGTCGGAAGCGTTTTGGGTTGTTTTCAGGGCATGATTGAGTTTCATTTTACGCAACCAATAGTGCCAAGTCTTCGTGATGGAAAATTAAGGCTGGTTTTTGGGATATATTTTTTGACAGGAAAACCCAAACCTTATGGATCCCTACTATTAAGTACTACTGTACTTAATGATATCTGCACTTTCTGCAGGTGTAGATAAACACCCTTGTTTCAATGCTAATCTCACAAACTTTTGTATAAAGAATGTACAAATAAATAATTAATTGATTGCATGGGTGAGTGGCTTTATCCGCTTGTGAAAAGTCAATAGATCATATTCTTGTGTTCATGTTCAGCCCATCACACAGCATTAGTTACAGTGAAGAATAGCATTTGGAGGTATGTATTGTGAATTGGTGCAAACTTCCATGATCCCCAATATACAGTACTTTAGTGTATGATAGATGTAATTTTTGCATAGGGTACGCAAAATTACTCCTATATATTATGGGAGAACGCCGATGCGTAGGGGTACGCTATATAAATGCTGCCACTCCCATATTATATAGGAGTGATTTTGCATACCCCTACACAAAATGTCTCCTATATAATATGGGAGTATGTATCCAAATAGTGTAATTTTATCTTTAACCGCAACCATGTACATAATTTGGTTTATATGCTATTGTGGCTAAACCAATTAATAGAATGACCATCTTTGCTATGCATATATACGTCGTACATGTCACTATAAAACTAAACATCACAGTGCATCTGTATAGTATGGATAGCTAACTTGCACTACTTACTGGTCCTGTTAGCTGCTCTGATTATCATCTTCAGTAGCTCCACTGCATCTAGTGGCTGTAAGTAACCACAATACAGAATAATGTTAATTTCCAAACATTTGACTTTGCAAAAGGGATGGAAAGTAGGGGAGGTCACAAGGGGAAACCACTGTCCTTTTATCAAGAGTTCATAACATATGTATGGGGTTTATGAACTCTTGGTATCGCCAATTAGCAGCAATCAACTGCAACATTCACCCTGACTGCAGTGGAACGTTACACACAGAGTTCTTAACATAAGTGTACCATACCGTACATAAGGAAATTTTGACATAAGAAAAATTTGATGAATTCACACTTCAACAGAATTGACAAATAAAATGTTGACAAAAATCAAGAAATTGTAGACTAAACCTGTACTTTAAAGGCGCTAATTATAAACATTTGACGAATTTAAATTTGACGAATTAAACCAATTTGTCAAATTTTTCTGATGTCAAAATTTCCTTGAGTATGGTACCTTCCCCCCCGCTCCACACAAGAAAAAGCGGTCTGGCTACAAGACTTCTGTACACGTACACACAACAAAAAACACAACAGGTACCTTTGTTCCTACTGATGCTCCTTGTGATGAACTTCTCCTGGAAGTCGATGGCTTTACACGATGGTCAACTTCCCTAAACACCAGAGTGGCTGCTTGACTAAACAATCTCTCCCATGTGATGTTACTAGCTCGGTTACTAGAAGTCTTGTTGTCTGACACATAGTCAATATGATGTCTAACATCATCAGACAGTAATAGCTGGCGTAACTTCACCACTGCAGTCTATACAAAATTAAATCTAACCACTTTGTTACAAACAAATGTTAAGGTATAAGTATACCTTCCTTTCCAATACTTTGTCCGAGTCCAATTTGCGAAGGGATGACAGCAGCTGCGAAATATCCTCACGTGACCCTTCCATGGAAACACACTGAGTGTATCACCTCTTACAACAAATTTGAGAAGACAAAACTACTGGTAGAATCACGACCTCGGCTCGTTAGAAACACACGAGGCATTCGGTTGGGACTCCTGCAATCACGTGATATTGGCGCGAAACTTCAATAGACCTTATTCATTTAGAACAGTAAGCGCCCTCTGATGTCACGCGAAGCCATAAAAGGCTCCCTATTTGCCATGGTGATGGTCTTTCGGACGCCATTTTGAGTTCTAAAACTGGGCGAGCACAACGGTTGCTATCATGTTACCATAGTTATGGTACTGCAAATGGCAAATTTGGCGGAGAATTGTGATGTTACTATGGTTTTCAGTGGCGGATCCAGGATGGGGCATTTGGGGCAAATGCTCCGCCCCTTCAAGAAATTGCATACAAGATCGATATACTCTAATAGAGCAGTCAATTACTCTAATAAAGCAGTCACAATGTTCATGAGGCAGTGTAGCTTACCTATGAAGCTACAAATAGGATTTTATTTTACATGACAGACGTGATATAGTAGGTAAGGATAACTAGCTATTATTGTTGTGACCTTTTTTTTTTTTTTTTTTTTTTTTTGGTCTTCAACTGGTTTTCAGCAAGTTTTTTTGGTCTTCAACTGTTTTTCAGAAAGGTGCCCCCCCTCTTTCGAGGATAGTTATAAAAACCGGAATCGAAATGGGAAACGAAACGAAACGAAACGAAATCAGCCTACAGTATAGTGGAGGACAATCACAATATTATGCACAGTTACACTATAATATGCACGCAGTACCTGTTTATGCATCAAGCAAGACTCCAGGTGGCAGATTTCTCTGCACGGCGCTTATCGATTAGACAGAGATATTAAACGCCTGCTCCTATCCGAGGGTCTGGGGACTCTATAATAGAAAAGTTCTGTGCTTGGGTAGGTGAGCGTTGATTGTCCCTTGACCACTTTTATAAGAGGAGCGAGTAGGAATAACTACTTGATCATTACAAACCGTTTACGGTAAAAAAAAAAGCAGTGGGTTGACGAGTCTGAAGCCATAGGGATTCATCTGTGGCTATTATGGAACGCTTCTTTGAAAATGACAATCAACGGCTCACCTACCCAAGCACAGAACTATTCTATTATAGAGTCCCCAGACCCTCGGATAGGAGCAGGCGTTTAATATCTCTAATCGATAAGCACCGTGCAGAGAAATCTGCCACCTGGAGTCTTGCTTGATGCATAAACAGGTACTGCGTGCATATATTATAGTGTAACTGTGTATAATATAGTGATTGTCCTCTACTAGAGTGTAGGCTGATTTCGTTTCGTTTCGTTTCGTTTCCCGTTTCGATTCCGGTTTTTATAACTACCCCTCTTTCGAAACTCTGGATCCGCCCCTGGTTTTGGTACTGCAAATGGCGAATATTGGCGGACAACTCCTTCGCAACGGATTGTAAGCGCTATGAAATTAATTCAGTGAATAAGGTCTATATAGTTTTAAGCGCCCAGCGCGTCTATATCAGTGACCTTTGGGGAATCACCCTCTTTCTTGTGTCGCGGTTATGGCAAGTCCTCGAGTTATTCCAAGGGCTGGTCGCATTGCCAATAATTTGGTTCTTTATGATGTAAATCCAACTGGTGACGAAATTGGTCGAGGCGCTTATGGAAGGGTGTTCGCGGTAAACTATGAAGGAACAATTTGTGCCGCTAAGGAAGTACACACACTGCTACTAGAGATGTCACAGGACGAAGCACTTCATAAGATTAAAAGTGATTTTCTTAGTGAGTGTCAAATATGGAGCACTCTTCGTCATCCTTGCGTCGTACAGTTTCTTGGTATGAGTTGTACGTGCTTTAAAGTGACCTATTTATATCATATCCGGCCTCCACAGGGGTGTACTATCCAGCATCAGACCAGCACAGGTTGCCAGTTATGGTAATGGAGAAGATGGAACAAAGTTTGAGGGGTCTGGTGGAGAAATACACTACCATACCATTAAATGTGAAGCTGTCCATTTTAGATGATGTGTGCCTCGGTCTAAGGTATCTCCATAGCAGGAATCCTTCAATTGTACACCGTGACCTCTCTCCTAATAACATACTACTGGGAGGTCAGCTGGAAGCCAAGATTACTGACCTGGGTGTTGCTAAAGTGATGGAAACTACTGAAGATGGTATTTCAATGACCAAAGTCCCAGGAACACCAGCTTTCATGCCACCAGAGTCGTCTGTGACTAAAGGGTCAACATATGGGACTCCATTGGATATATTTTCTTATGGAGGAGTGATTCTTAACATTATTACACAGATATGGCCTGAGCCTAGTGATCGAGAGCAGCTTAATACTCTTACTGATAAATGGGATGTTGTGTCGGAGTTGGCAAGACGACAAACATACTTGGACAAGTTGATTGGATGTGCTGCAGAACTGACTGAATTGGTAACATCATGTTTGAATGACAATCCCAAGAGACGTCCCACAGTGGCGAAGGTGTCAATTGAAATTAAGAGAGTAAAACAGATTTATAGTCAGAAAACTGGTCATGATGGAATGAGCCGTCTTGTGTGGTGGGCTAGTCAACAAGATGAGGTTTGTTATCTATCATATATAATGTACCATGTATGCCTGTTTGAAATATGAGATGGGTATACAAATATACTTGTTTGATAACAACTAGCTATTCCTACTACAGATCATGCACTAGAATGTAACTATTATTATATTAGACTTTAATTTGTTATTTTACAGAGATACTTTTTTTGTTGTTGTTTTTTGAGTTATCAGGCCCAGTCCTGGTACAATTACTGAGATCCTACTGTAGTCTTGTTTGATAATTATCACTCATTTGGGATGAGTGGATATCACAAAAAAATAAAATAAATAACAAAAAAAAATTCTGTTTCTGGACTGCATATCTTTGTTGCTATGCAGATGATTTCCCGTACAATTGAGCTAGAGAGAGTTAATAATGAGCTGAAGGCAGAAAATGAGTCTCTCAAGACTGAAAATTCCCACCTGAGTAGAGTTAATGCTGAGAATGCACAACTGCAACTTGAAATTCAACATCTAAAGGTTAGTTGTTATATTTTGTTCACATTTGGTATTGTAGTAGAATTTATTTTGCATTTTGTGGTTTCTTTTTGTGTTGTTTGTAGTCGTGTGGCTTATCCAGCATCTTGTTGCATAGTTTTGTGCTAAAACATAGGACAAAATATGGTGCACAATGGAATGAGGCTACATGTTCTTTTCAGTGCATGCAGGTACAAAATATTTTTTGGAGTCTGCACATTAATGTATTTAATGGTAGGCATACAGCAAAACAATAGTGAAGTAGTCAGCCCAGCTATACTGTTACACATTGCACATCTGCTGCACAAGGTGTAGCAATTTTTGTAAACTAATTGAGACACCAATGGTGTGACTATAGGTACAGTATAATGAGACGTGCATAGTATGCGAAGCTCGCTTTTTTAGCTGACCAAACTGCTATAAGTGCTAAACTGGTTGTGTGCATGATCAAGCACCTGATGCCTTAGAGAATGATTATCCAAAGCAATTTCAATGGAGAAGCTGCTCTATACAGTCCATGGCATAGAGTGACTGCTCTATTAAAGTATTTGAACTGAAACCATTGTTTATGTACCTCTATATATATATATTTGTTATTTTGCGACTTTTATATCCAGAAGCAGCTCCTTTTTCTTAATCTTTAGAATCAGCTGTTCTGTTTAGTGGTTGAAATATCTCATAGACCAAATCCATTGATGCATGCAATAATTCAAATTACCTTTTGTATTACTTGTAAAGTCCACTGCTGAAGTCCTGTCCTTCATCAAGTAAGCTATTTGTGATAATGAGGCAACTGTGGCTAATTTTGACCATAATGTGTGCGTTTGTGATACTTTTTTCACTGTATGTACAAATTTATGCTTCCTTTTTCCCAAGTGCTTTGCAACAGAGAGCTGCAAAGCACTTGATGTTGTGTTTGCAATAATCTACATGCACTGTTCATCTGGTCAGGCACTGGGCCTATATTGCTGGTGAACTGTTATCTGAGATGGCATATTTTGTGCTTCTAATCCTAGAGGAAAATGTCTCTTTAAGGGGAATTGCAATTATGTCATGAGCAGTATCCAGTGCTTAGTGTTAATTTTAGTTTGCATTATAGCATGTAGTTGTAAGGATTGGTTGTATCCTACATTGTGCTGTGATCAGGGTTGAAACCAAGTCAGGAGAGCAGTCACATAACTTAATTCAAACCTGCTCCCACACGTTATTTTCTTTCTTTTTCTTTGGAATTTACTTACCAGCAATGGTTTATACTTGCATTCATCATCATCACCATCAATAATCAACGCACATAATCCAAAATCTGAGTCAAAATCAGACAAATTGTGACCCGAATAACCTGACAAACTAGGGTGTTGACTGTTCAGTTAAAGTATTTGATCATTCAGTGCTTGGATAATACACATCTCGAAAGTATAGAGGAGATGACCATTTTCACTATCTAATATATACAATTCTCACTACTTTCACTCATTGGTAAGTATTGATACAGCATGAAAATACTGTACTATTACAGTGGAACCTCTGTTAACTGGACCCTACTTATCTGGATTCTTGTTTAGCTAAACTACAGAAATGACTGTTCTATTAGAGTAATGACTAGGTTAGTTGAAAATACTGGTATATTTTAAAAGTTTGATTATGCTATTTTAGGGTTATTTATACACAGTTTCAGAGATATGAACTTCTGATACTTATAGTCCACCCCTGGTCCCAAGAGGTTCGGATAACTGAGGTTCCACTAGTCATCCAGTTGGAACCGTGCCTAGTTCATGCATATGAAAGTACAGTACTCATGAATCAAGCTTATTGGTGTTACTGTTTGGTCAGTATATAGCCTAAATCTACACATTTACCTTTTGCTCTTGCAAAAACTCCCAATCAATAGTGTCCAAAGTGTACATGCTCACATCTACTTTTATTGAACAGGGTCACACATTGGAGTCAGTAATGCTGACCCAGATAGTTCTTCAATGTCTTTAATTGTTGCTGGCAATGTAATTGTAACCATGGCGCATCTATCAGCGCTAAACACTTTGCTCATTCCCAATATTCAATCATTTTTATTGCTGTATTTAATGAAATACATGTTGCATAAGTGCTTGTATATATGTGACTAAAACTAGCAGTAGCTTGGATCATCCATAATTTTCAGCATTTTCACAAGCGTACATAGAGTACTATTTTTACTTGTACGTACTTACCTCTACTCAAAAGTATCATGCAGTACGATAGTACTGTATATTAAATGGTTTGGGCTTTCCTGACCTAAAATATCACCCTAAAACCAGCCTCACAATACCTTCATGGCACCTTGACAGTATTGGTCAGGTATACCAAAAGTGCCTTCAGTGCAACCTGAAATGTTTCCAACAAGTTGACCGACTGACTGCCTGACTGACTGCCTGACTGACTGACTGCCTGCCTGCCTTCAGACAAGCATAACTTGATAACAGCTAAGGATACAGTTTGATTTTTACACTGTTCGATGTCACTTAGCCCAACATGTGCCTTTTGGCATACTGCAGTACGTACAGTGCATGCTTCGTGGACTTACCTGTATCCTCCTTTGTGTCCCATTTATCTTTGCGGACAGCGCAAGGTGTTGATTCACAGTAGTGCCACATGATGGCTTCCATAAGTTTAAGTGGAATTATCCAAGCTTTCCGTTGTGACTGGATTGATTGCAGAGGTCCATCTCCTAGTGTTCTTCATTTGTAATGCTGTGTAATGGGCTGAACATAGCTGAAAACGAAATGTAATGGCCACTTCGCTATTTCAGTAATTGATAGTTGGGATGTGCATTCAGATGAAAACAATAAGCCTGGTATCAATCTTTCTGGTATGTGTGGGTTCACAGTTATAATATAATGCTGCAAAAAGGTAAGCAGACAAGTATAAACAAAAATTAATAATTCCAACTTCGATTAGGGATTAAATGTCCAGCAGGAGTAGGCGGCCTCCCTTGTTTCCCTACTTATTATTTCTATGATCCCTAATCGAATTGAAAATTCTTAATTTTTCCTTATACTTGTAGTATTATATTAAAATGTACAGCATCTGAATAACCAGGATTAATTTGTTTGTGGCTTTTCCTTGATGCATCTCTCTACTTCATCCTGTGATTTGTCACAGTGTAGGTACTTAAAGAATGTTATTTACTTGGAACCTTGTGTAGTGTTTGGTTAAAATGTTGACACTGTGGTGGAAGTTGGGTTGCAGCTGAAGTCTGAAGGATTGTTTTGGATATCGTATAGACAAGTAGTGTGTACTAGTACTAAATTATTATGAATTATTCATTGTGCTACCAAGATCAACATTTTCAAAAAGCGTATAGGTGAATTTACCCCCTCCCCCTTGTGTGCTCTCTGCACTCTTTCAAAATTGCTGAATATCCGGATAAATGGGGTCCGGATAACTGAGGTTCCACTGTATGCTGGAAATTATATATGCTGGAGCAGTATTGGATGACTTGCTAAGGTTGAGTGATTGTTGACTGGCTTAGGGAGATTGAGTAAACCTTGCCTGTGAGCATTTGCAATTATGAGGACAACAGACCATTCAAAAAAACTTTTGTCTAATGAACAGTTCTGAAAATTTACTCAAGGCAATATCAAGCTGTCACCATGAAACAATTGAGTATCTTACATGTGACGTTACACTGGAAACTTAACTTATTGATTTCCACAGGAGTACTGTTAAGTTCTCCTAAAACATAAGGATAAAATTTTCTGAACTACAAAGGTACAATACTATTATTTTAAACCTGGCTATTATCAAACAGAACACGTTGCTAGTTCTTGTTTTGCTTGCTTTGATTACAGTCCTTTCATTCACTTTCAACTTGATCAGTTATTGATGTTACACCTCTATTAACTAGTGTCCAGATTCTCAATTATTTATTTAATAAAGTAACTAGTTGAAAAGTACCACATATGTACAAATTTTCGAGGTACGTAATTTTCGCTGATTGACAAATTTCAGGATTTTTGCAGTTTTAGTTTCAAGGATCAGTCGTTTTTCACTGAAGTTATCTATTAGAAAGCATAGAGCTAACCTTAATACCCGTTAATTTTCAAGGATGAAAATTTCATAGAAAGTGAAGCAACTGCGAAATCCACAAAAATTATGTCCCTCAAAAATTTGTACGTATACGGTAGTCAGGGGCACCACCACCTCACTGCAACATTATATGGCTTGACTATATCTCCTTGCCTATTGCAAATTTCTCGTTTCAATGTTTTTGCCTTGTAATTTGGTATATAATTGTAGAGTTCTGAATTATATATTTGTAGGAACAGCTGGCCTTCAAACGTTCACTTAAACCAGATCTGTTCAGTGGTCCAGTTACCATCAAGTGGGAACAGGGGGCTTCTGCACCAGTACGTATCGGGTACCACAACACTGTATTATACAAAGGAAAGATTTATATTGGAGGAGGCAATGAGCCTGGATCGAAGCCATCCCATAGGATTGATGTATATCACCCAACTGAAAACTATTGGAGCCCTTCTCCTATCAATGTACCTTATCACTGGTTTGCTATGACCATCCTAAATAGCCAGTTAATCTTAGCTGGGGGAGAGGACAGAAGTAGCAACATTACTAACAGAGTGTTCTTGCTAAACAGCAGTAACCAACTAATTGACTATTCCAAGATGATTACCTCTCGATGTCTTGCCACAGCAGTTGGTCACCAGAAACGTTTATTGGTAGTTGGTGGCAAAGATAGTAATTACCAGCCATTAGCCTCCACAGAAGTGTTTGACAGTATTACAGGACAGTGGTATGCAACAGGTAACCTACCATCACCTCACTGTTCACTCCAGGCAGCAGTAGCAGATGATACTGTGTATATGTTAGGAGGAGCAAGTCAGGGTAGTAGGTCATCACCGAAAGTGCTCTCTGCTTCACTAGACACTCTAAGAAATAACAAATTAAAGTGGGAATCTCACCTTTCTACTCCTTGGAACCGATCAACTCCAGTCAGTATACAAGGCAAAAAGCTGTTGGTTATTGGAGGGAGGAAAAAGATAGGAGACCGCAATGAACACACTAGTGACATTTATGTGCTCAACAAAGCGAATCATAGCTGGGAAGCTGTAGAGCAAATTCCTTCACCGAGAGATGCTCCAGTCGTAGTTAGTATGGCTGATACATTCATTGTAATCGGAGGTGTTGATGAGGATGGACAATTTACTAATACTCTTTGGATCGGCTCATGTAAGCCACAATAACCATTGCATGTGAAGTTCAATCTGGTTATGAAATTTATAGAACTACATTTTTATATACCATAAATGGTCTTTATTTGTTAAAGTTTTATAATAGTTATCTTACTGTGTATTTTATAGTATCCAAATTATCTTATCTGTGTGTAGTTTGAAGGATTATACATGCTCCAATGCTTCACATAAAAGGTCAAGAGAATTATCTTTAATGTGGTGTCTACTAGTTCATTGTACATGCTTCTATAGCTGCCACTACTACAGCTAAAGATGAACTAGCTGGTGATTGTAAGATTATGAATAAAATTACATGCAATATTCATTAAAGGGGGTCTAGATATTGTATTTAAATAAGTTGCATCTGATCATAAAATAGTGATATCTATGGTATAGGCAAATATGTAAAAATCCAGCTAAAGTGTTTTCTTGAAAACATTTACTGTTGTACCACCTATGTACAAGGGAGCATGTAACTCTATAAACAGCGAAATCCATCCATGGCTGCATGCTGTGTAATATAAAGTTCAGAATCAATAGTGCATGCTAAAGTATGTCACATTACCAGCATCACAAAGCAGAACTATGGAAACGAAGTCAGATGGCACAATGGGTGAATGGTACCACCAGTGTAGCAAAATATCCATTTGTTACTTGCTATTACAAAATTACTTCTGACCACTATTGTAAACTTATCCTTCATTAATATTGAATAGTGTTCAAAATTGAATAGCGATACAATATTGATACCCAGCAGTTCATTTCACGTTATACTAGTTTATACATAGCTATATTGCGTTATACTAACTATTTGTGTTTGCTTGTACTATAGTGAACAGAATACATACCTGTGGAGTAGCTATATACGTACCTTCCAAGTTAGCTGTTGTGCAATTGTATTTATTGTACTGTTGTAATTATTTACACTAGTGTTTTATGACAAAACATACCACACCTGTGGTTGAGATCAAAAGCATCGCACTGTGGTATGTAACTGATATACCATGGCAAACTGTGGTATATACCACACTTTGTGGCTATGCTTACCATATATAGTACATTCCGCAAAATCCTTATCTAAACGGTAAGCAAGTCTCTAATAACAAGCGCCTAAATCAACCAAAACACTTGAGCAAGGAGAAGGATTTTCAATGAACTCTTGTCTCCTTCACTAACTCTTGTCTCCTTCACTAGTCGTGAGTAGATGGGCGTAGCACTGCTATAGAGTCTAAAACGTCAAGGATTTCTACTGATCTTGATCTTCAACAGGTGTTGCTTCACTATAAATTGCTATCTATAATCATTTCATCTACTGGGGTGTAGAATATAATAGTTATGATTACTCAGGATATGACAAAAATATATGCACGAGCTCCCTGTGTCATATCCTAAGTAACCATGTTATATGTATAAAATAAATACCTTCCAAATTAGCTATGTAAGACTGAACTGCTCTATTAGATATATGTAGTGACTGTTCTATAAGTTATTCAATGTTTCACAAACAACCTTTTATGCTATAATTATGCTCAACACTGTTTCCATCCCTAGCATAGTACTTATGATGATGATAATGAGCACTAGTAGTTATTCATTGATATCAGTGTCTTACTAACCAATACTGACTGATACATAGACGGTGAATATCAGCTCTGAATTGCCTTTAAATAAGATGATCAAGTAGTGGCTGATTCTGTGGGGTGCATCCTTATTGTGCAGTAATCAATGATAAATATCATTAACATAAGACGCCATGTGTGGATTTCATCCATATGTTAATAGTGTATGGAGTTCCATGCTGCCCTGCTTATAAAACTTGATGTGCTCCTATCGATATATGCTGCACAAACACCATAATAGCCATACATGTTTCAAAGGACATAAATTTTAAGAAAGAACTCCAGTAACATGTGTAATTCATATATCGGTAACATGTATGTGTAGTCCACCTCATAGGAACCAGTGTAATACATAATATATTGACACATGTCAGTGACTGATATCACATGCCATTATAAAGTTATAATCCAACTATTTTCATACTTTCAATAAATGAAGTATATAAAATAGACAATACTGTTATAGCAGAAACACATATATGTTTATTGTCTTGATAACTACATCAAAAGAAGTTCTGTATAGCATCAAACAGCGTGGATGATTTAGGAACCACTATAAAATAACATTAATGGCAACAATTATAACATTAGCAGTTATGCATGCACACGGAATACCTTTATTGACTTCATCTGATGCCTGATCTACAGGACCATTTATGATGTACACCTTACATACATACTTCCCAGGTGCTGTCAAAGTGTATACTGTGAGGTTTGGAGAGGTAGACATGGAGTGTTCTCCTTGAATGTTAGACTCTCTGTACATCCACCCAACCCAGTAATTGTTAGAATCCCCTTCAACGTGACATGACAAAGTGACTGGTAGTCCTACCTTGCTAGGCTTAGGAATAACTACATGTATATATTAAATAATAATCATAAAGATATCATGTTGTTTTACCTTTGATCTCTACTTCATGATAGTGGAGGGATGTGGTGCATTCCATGTTAGCGGTGTATGAGCCATTTTTACAAGTTAGCATGAAGTCTATTCTTTGCATGGATTTAGATATAACTTTGACTTTGCATTCTTTGTTCAATGTTTCAACCTGGAGGGCTCTATCAGGTTTACTGGTATGACAGCTACAAGGTATAGTTTCTTCAGCATGGACAGTAGCTGGGATCTTAAGATGTACTCTAGCATCACCTGTTTATTATGCAACATTTGTAAACCAATTCAAGTTATGCATAAATACTAACCTGTATAAGACAGTACTAAAATGCTGCAGGTTAACAGTATTATATTGAAATAGCCCATGGGAGATGAGTCTTTGTCAGGGAAGATGAAAACCCAAGCACTCTCCAACTCTGCAGTATATGGAACAAATCTCTGCCATTATTTATGTCATCATGCACATCCTGTGTGACTTAAACGTAAAATTCCCTGCATGTAACAAGAAAGCAAAAATAATTACTGAGAAATACATAACTAAACAAATAAACAGCAGTCTACTAAGTATTATATTGAAATAGCCCATGGGAGATGAGTCTTTGTCAGAGAAGATGAAAACCCAAGCACTCTCCAACTCTGTGGTATATGGAGCAAATCTCCGCCATTATTTATATGCCATCATTCACATCCTGTGTGACGTAAAAGTAAAATTCCCTACATCTGGCAAGAAAGAAAAGAAAATGCCACCCAACTAAACAAATAAACAGCAGTCTACTAAGTATGGCATGACATGAATTGAATTTGTAACTAGTTAAATTATTAGCTGGCTAGCTATACTACAATAGTAAAGAGTTGTTGTAGAGCTAAGTATACACTGTACTATAGCTAATGATCACAAAACAACTAAGAGCATTATAGATTTAACCACATGTATATATATACACACAGTAAAACTATCACTGCAGTGTACTTTGAAACTAAAAGCTGCATATACTGTATTTTTGGTATACTACATAATATATATGGGTGTGTTTCTTAATAATTAGTGTGGCATGTAAAACTGTTTATATAGTGGTATTTGTGGGTGTATTGATCATCAACCACACATCCTTCTGTCTTAAATAGAATATACACCTACATGTTCTAAGAAACGGATCTCAAAACTTATTTTTCCCAATGAAAATACCCACTTTAGTAATTATTATTCTGTCTGTATTTCAAAGAATTGTTATCATGCTTAACAAGAGTAGGGGAATAAGTGGTGAATGTATTACGTATATATGCCCATATGCATATCATGTGTATGCTTTATACATGTATATAGCTATACTTCATCCATGTACATCATTGTAGACTATACAGCTTTATCATATTACAGTAAACGTTAACCAGTTCATAGATATTTGTTTGAGAATTTTATCTGTTCACAAAGGCACCATATGTAACTATACTGCAAAGTCATTATAAAGAGAGTTGGATATTATGAACCACATGCAGACACTATCTAATATGTCATCGACAAACACTTGAAAGTAGCAGTTTAACATTTGTTCTCCAAGAGACAGACTTTTTAATACTTTATATACGTAATGTTGTAATTTTGTTACTGCATGAATGGGTTCTACTGTGATTCCAAAATGGAATGATGATGCAGTTGGTATGCATATGTACAGGTGTATGTGCTGGCCAAGTGTTGCTGTGAAACACAGTAGATGGAGTCCCTTTAGTTGACAGCCCATTAACCACAGTAATTTAACAAGGTATTTTGGCAGTATATATTACAATTGACCTATCATAATTATTTTGGCAGTCCTACAACCTACGTATGTATGTACTTTCCCAAGCTTTGTGTTTAAAGGTTATTGGTCACTGATAACAAAACTAACCTTTCCCCACAGAGAGCCACCTATTAGCAGTTTAAGGAATTGTGGTAAGATATAGGCGTCACTGTATAATGCTTAACAATTAATGATGTTTTTCATTTACTAACTTCCATAGTTACTACATGTCAACTAAGAGGAATGTTGACTGACTTGACATGATAAAATAATTATACTTACTTGATCATATATAGTGCTTGCTACATATATGTACAGCTTCTTTATGTGAACAAAAGCGAACACAATAATTGTAACACAAGTGTGCTACACAATACTTACATGGGTGTGGAAATCCATGATCCATAATCTGTGCATAAATGGCTATTTAAGTTGTTGTTTTTTTTTCCATGATGTACCCACCTCATTTCAACAAATCACAATATACTGTAGGTACTATATTATGTGAACAACACCCACTTTTTGTTTATTGAAATGGTTTAGAGGAATGTCATGGGTAATCACATACTTCCTTGATCCTATTATAACACACACCTTCTAAGAACCAAAATTGAATCAAACACACAATGAATAATGGCATTCCAGAGTTTCATAGAATCAGTGACTATGGCTAAGTTGAAAGTAAAAATTCCCTGTAGCAACAAAACAACAAAAACACATGTAGAATTCTCTGAATAAACATATATATTATATTCTCAGAAAACATCTCTAATCCTTATTAACAAATGAACAGCATTGTATGAAGTGTATATATATATAGCATAGCATGACCAACTATAGATAATGTGGATGGGTTATTTGTAAGCTGCAAAGAAGCTGCGTGAGTGTTGACTTCAATTTGTATAGATGTAGCAGCTAATATAGTTACTCTATGCTACGTAAGTAGCCACTCTTGATCACAGAACAACTATAAGAATATAATAATTTATATATGAATATTTGAAGTAAGGTTAATAGGCAACTTTATTATGTGTCATAAAGTTAGCTACTACGATAAACTATAAATAAATACTTTGGAACTAGAAACTGTTTAGTTTGAGGTAGGTGTGTTTCTATGTGATTGTGTTGGTAATTAACCATACATCCTTCCTTTGTCTAAAAGTATAATAATTCACAGTGTATGTTCTAAGAAGTAATCTCAATACCAACTATATTATTTCCCCCACTGCAAGTACTAGTACTATAGCTACCACTTTTGTTCCTTGCATGGGAAAAAATTTTACACACACCCACATAATACATGTATGTATATATCATACAAAAATTGTATAGTACATTGTGTACATGCATATAGTATACTATACATGATATGTGCGTATTCCTGTTGTTTTGTTATCGCCTTATAGCTACTTCATTCACACACATGTTAATATGTGACTGAATTTGACAAAACCCGGCTTCGACGCACAAAACTTCGTTAGGAGATATGGCGATTTTAAGTAATCATTGTGTAATAACTTCCCAGTGCCTACAGCTGTGCAAACAAAATTTGCACCAAGTATGCATCTATTTACTAGCTATCACTGAGTGGGTGTATACATTTCTGATACCCAAAATTAGCCCTGTTTTGGGCAGCTTTTCTCGAGTGAGTAATAATATCACAGGTGATAGTGGGAGGGTGGGAGGGTGGGGGTGGTTATACGGGTATAAAATGGAGTAAGAAGACGATTGGAATCCAGAGGCCAAGTTTGGGCTCTCCATGGCCCTCAAATCACTCCAAATTGACCGAGAACACTATTGGTGAGCTCTCTGTGAAGTCCCAGCTCACTACACACCATTATCACAAAGCCATGGCCATTCAATGGCGCCAATCTCCCACTCGTGGCTTTGACAGGGTCGGAAGAAAGCTGCCACAGAAACCAGACTTGCCAGTCCTGAAGGAAGTACAGTGTGGAATGTGATAGTGTATTAGGCCAGCAATCCATTTCTGGTAAAAACGTAAGTTTGATTTTGTGTGTGTGGAAGCCTTGTTATGTGAAATCCGGTCACATATTATGTTGTTTACTTTTGTCATGCCAGTCAACATGCATCTAGCATGCATCTAAGTTAGTTGTAAAACACCACTGATTTAATTATGCACATGCAGTATTGCATATACCTTACCACAGTTCCTTAAACCACAAAAAACAGTGACCAACAACCTTATACTAAACAAAGCTTGGGTAAGTACATACATACTATGGGTATATGCTGCAAGCAGTATAGAAACTACCTTGTACATTGCTGTGGTTTAAGGTATGTCCTCTATTTAACCAAGGGGAATTTTAAAGTTGTCTGAAATTTCACAGCATGTGCTGTTCACAAGGGGAAATTTATCATAATGGCCAACATTGTAACATTGTCGTTTTACATCTAGATCTAGATTATCCTTTTCTACAGACTGATGTTGTATACACTGTTATAATACTGTTAAACTTCATGTTATGATTTATGTTTATGTGTAATTTTTTCATAGGGTTTTACCCCTTGCATGAGTGGATTGTCTTCCTAGTATATACATTGCCTTTAGTACAACAGTACTGTATTTTAGGGATCATGAAAGTTTGGGCTTTTACCAAAAATATCTCCTTAAAACCCGAGTTAAAACCCATCCTCACAATACCTTTACTGCATCTTGGCAGTATTGATTAGGTATAACCAAACCCAAAAGTGTCTTCAGTACGACCTGAAATGCTTCCAAAAAGTTGTTACAAAATTAAATATATATGAATTTTCTACTGACTGACTGCCTGATTTCACTGATGCCTTCAGGCAAACGTAACTCAATAATGGCTTAGGCTACGGGCTTGATTTTCCACTGTTTGATGTCACTTCAGCCCAACAAGTATACAGCAGTACATAGAATGCATGCTTCATGGACTTACCCATATCTCCTTTTGTGTCCCATTTATCTTTACTGACAGTGCAAAGTGTTGATTCATGGTAGCACCATGTGATGGCTTCCCTACATTTGAGGGGAATTGTCTGAGTCTTCTATTGTGACTGGCAGAGGTCCTTCATTTATGATGCTGTGCATCGTACCTGAAAACAAAGCACTTTGCTATTTCAGTAATAGATAGTTGGATGTGCATTCAGACGAAGACAATAAGCCTAGTGCTATTTTTCCATTCTAATGCAGTATGTGTTGGCATGCAGTCATAACAATGTTATAAAAAGTAAACAAACAAGTACATATAAGGGAAAACTCATAGTTTTAAGTTTGATTACGGACCATAGAAATAAAATGTAGTGAAACAATTAAGGGAGGTCACCCACACCTGAAGTTATACTAGTGGACATTAAATCCCTACTTCAGTCTATGTCCATGAATGAATTAGGGATTAAATGTCCGCAGCATAATGCTATGAGTGAAGCAACCACCATCTGATTGACTACATCTAATTTCCTCAGTTCTTTTGGTAGTAAAGACATGATATACAGTTAACCACCAGTTCAGCTACAGCACTCAATGAATCCATATAGATCATGCACCTGCAGTGCAGTCATTCACTTGTTTGTAGCTATAAGTAGTGCATGTAATCTTGTAGTTAAGAAAATGGGAATTAGTTTATGGGGAAAACCATATTAACCACAAACAGGATGATACCAGCATATATAAACAGGCAGTAGTATAGTGCATATCACACAGTTGGAGAGTGTTAGACTGCAACAGTAATCACCTTGACAAGAAGGAGTTATCTGCTATGGAATACTGCAGTATATTATGTTTTACTTGGTGCATTCTGGCACTGTCTGCTACTGGTATGTAGTTACAACCATCAGTAAAACTAGCTGTTGTATGAATGTTCAACAGGAAAAGCTGCTGGTAAAATAGTGATTGATTTCCCAAATAATATCACTGCTGGAGAGGAATACAATGGTAGCTGTACTTTTAGTGGTAAAGACAAGAACTTTGATGTTACGTTTCCTGAGAAATGTAAAGAATATGATGTTGACTATTCTGATCACAGAATAAACTTTACCTTAAGTTGTGAAGATGGCTCATATAACGCTACAATAGAGTGTGATGCATCCATGGACAGCCTTGAAGAACTAAAATTCAAAGGTAAAGGCAATATAAAGCATTCATTATCATTATTGTAGTGTAAATTATACAGTTATTCCTAAACCAAAGATTACTACCAAACCAACCAATGTGACTACCATGGTTGGACTACCAGTCACTTTGTCATGTCATGTTAAAGGAGATCCTACCCATTATTGGGTTGGGTGGATGTACAGGGACTCTATCATTCAAGAAGGAGAACAAAATGCCATGTCTACCTCCAGATCAACCAGAGGAACACATCACTACCTCACAATACATACTGTGAAAGAGTCTGGAAAGTACAAGTGTAATGTGTATACTATAAAAGGTCTTGTGAATCAAGTGCCACACCATGTTACTGTTAAAAATGGTATGAGCATCAAATATGTATTACCTATGTACATTTTTATAATTATTTGCATTTGTATAGACATGACCAAACCAACGCCGGCGTCACTTCTGGATGTTATATATGAACTCTTGTTCTCTGATGTCAGTGAAGGACCAAAGAGACAATAAACAGTTGCATAAAATAAACTGTTATTGTTGCATGCACATCACATTCTTATACCATTTATATAGAATTTTTTTATTATGAATTTCACTTGATAGGTAGTATTGATGCATGCATACCAGCTAAATGAATAACAGTTAATCTACATGCAGCGTGTAAGCATGTTCATCCTTGTTGCATCCATTTTTGATATCCGAGCTACAAGGCATGCATGCATGCATTCCTTTAGGTATCTTCAATTAAATGGATCACTTTGCGTGTTACTACTATTGTGCCAGTGGAAATTTGTTTATGAGTTTATCATTTCCTTACATATATACAACTAACTAGCAGCCAACACTATGACATGGTTTACTGCATTTATTATTGCTTTATGAAGTCCTCAGAATCAGCTCACATTCCTGTATTGAAAGTGTGATTAATTGATATGTCTTCACATATTTGAAACTTCTATGATATATAGTAATGTTGTAGAACAGCCACGTTAACCCTTTTGACTATAGGCTCTTTAAAGGTTGAAATTCTGTACAGGCAACTCCCATCATTGCACAATCATTCATGCATGTGTCTCACAATGAAAAAATAATCCCGCTTTTAGTGAAATTATATAATTACAAGAAGTAGTAATGTAACTGTGCGGCTATACCTGTTTAAATAGACACATTATTAACTGTGATTTTCATTATTCTTAAAAATGCAATCACATTCAGCTACAGACACTAAATAGCAAATCTGGTTTCACAGTGAAATAGTATGTAGCATGCAGGGTCAGTGCAGGCTAATTCTCAAACCTGCAGAATTCTCATGTATATGAAGGTGTGTGACTAAACTTCCACTTGGACTTCATGCATGCACCCATTATGTGAGCCATGGCCAGTTGATATTTACTTATTAAGTTAAAAATAATAGCTGGGTAAACTGGAGCAATGTGAGTAAACATCTCTTGCTAGGAACCAATAGTCAAAACAGCAACTATAACAATAGGTACCAAACCTGGAACCTTGAGGTTAACAGGCCGATACTGGCTGTTCTGCTATAAACATTTGTGCAGGATATGTATGCATGTGAGTACTACCTTTAATAAAATTTCCCCCCAAGTTTGTGGTATTGTTGTGGCCACCCATACTTACACTAAGCTGTATACGTGGAACTATGGTATGATGAGCAATACAACATAGCTATACTTCAGTGGTGCATAACCTTACATTATAAGTAATAGGCATAAAGTCATCAGAGAGATATACGTACAGAATGCTGTAAGTACATACTTGCTAACTGCATGGCATATACATGTGCATGTATGCGAGTAGAATGTTAAACATGTGTACATACACACACACACACACACACACACACACACACACACACACACACACACACACACATAGTATAATTTATGCATAAATTTCCAGCTATGTGTTGTTGAAGACACACATGTGCTATGAACACTATTATAGTAATTCCTTGAACTGTAACAATGATCTGGAATGTCATTTATTCACTGTGTGTTAGGCCCACACTATTTTTGTATAGGCATGTATTATAATAGGATCAAGAAAGTATAGTGGAAGTATGTGGTTACCCATGACATTCCTCCAAACCATTTCAATAACCATCAGGGTGGGAATTGCCCACATAGTTACCTGTTATGTGATACATTGTAAACATCAATTAAGAGGCATACATTTAAACATTTCAATCATCAAGACTTATTGACCATACAACATGGTAGACTCACTCAAGTGTGTGATATGTGCTTGCAATTGCTGCACAATACTAGTCTAAGAGTGTGAGAGTCCATAGTCAAAATCTGTAACATTATGTAGTTAGCCTGTAAAGGGCAGTCATTATGGCTTCCATGAAGATTATGTAAGATTGTAAATATAATGAGACACCACTGCTCAACTGTGAGCTGTGTAGTCAAGGTACTGAATTTCCCCCAAATCTGATTGAATTCTCCCAAAGTATAGCTATACAAAATTAATTATGGGGAGATTAATGTTTTAGTGAACACACAGTTTATTCAGTTGAGCAAGTACTCGAAAAAAAGTATTTCTATATAGTTTATTAAATACATAGCCACTGAGCAAAATCCGAAAACCATACTAAACAGACCTAATAGACTAGTTCTAATTCTTTTTGGTTTAAAACACAAAGCATGTGTTATACTTGCAGGTGATGGTATTTTGAAGACAATACATACCACAAGCACATTTGAATAACAATATAATGTTGTGTAAAACAAACAGAGAATATACACCCATCACATACCATAGAAATTGATTAGAGTGCTTTACTAATGGGTGAATTACCTTTGAGGTATAGTTATGCTAACAGTGTACCACAGTTTCCATGGCAGGGGCCAACAAATAAATAAAGTTACATAACAGGTCAGTGAAAGGTTATAGTTGGGTGTGAAGTTCAAATTAAACATGCAAGTACATAGTATTTAATGTAATTGTAAAGTGTATACCTTCATGCATGCACACACATGCAGTACGTAGACTAGCTTTTTGCACCTTTGTCAGTTAATTAGTTTGTGTTAGAGTTTACCTGTATTTATACTTTGTGCAGATGAAAGCTGTTACATAAACTACAGGGATTATACTGCAAGGTTAATGAATGTTCTTGTCAAAAATTGACAGTATATCTATAGCATACAATAATTTCTTAAACACGTACGTACATACAGGTTCATGTTATAGAGGTAAACATTAGTGTGCAGAGAGCATGCTGCATGGGTAGGTGAAAAGTGTGACTTTCTAGGTTTACATATCACAAAAAGTGCTATCATAAGTGACAAATGTACTGCTTAACACTTAATAAACTGCTCCAAATCCTATACTGTTTGCCTTAACACACATAGTGCTGTTTCCTGACACTTTTATTAATTGCATGACTTTTTCACAAGCATTATGATTTTTGAAATGTAATGTGTACTGGTGTACTTGTACAAATGTGAAACTAGTTTGTTAGAAGTTTTATTGGCTGATCGGTTTTCTGTCACAGTAATTGTACTTTAAGCAGTGATAAGTATATGTATGTGGAATTGTTGTAAGGTGACTATGGCATACCTCTTGTATTGAACAGTATTCACCATTGAATAGTGATACAATATTGATGCCCAGAAGTTCATTTTCACTTATACCGATATAGCTTAGTTATGCTAGTTTGTACATAGCTATATTACATTATCTATTTGTGTTTGCTTGCACTATAGTGAACAGAATACATACCTGTGGAGTGCTATATACCTTCCGAGTTAGCTGTTGTGCAATTGTATTTATTGTACTGTTGTAATTATTTACACTAGTGTGTTGACAAAGTTTGATGTGTATGGGAGACCCCTTTTTACAAATCCGGTCACATAATATTCTATTATTGGCACATGTCAGTGACTGATATCATTACATGCCATTATAAAGTTATAATCCAACTATGTTCATACTGTCAATAAATGAAGTGCATAAAAATGTAAAATAGATGATACTGTTATAACAGAAATACACAAGTAAATTGTCTTTAATAACTACATCAAAAGAAGTTCTGTATAGCATCAAACAGTGTGGATGATTTAGGAACAACTATAAAATAACAATGGCAGCAACTATAATATCGGTAGTCATGCATGCACATGGAATACCTTTATTGACTCCATCTGATGCCTGATCTACAGGACCATTTATGATGTACACCTTACATACATACTTCCCAGGTGCTGTCAAAGTGTGTACTGTGAGGTTTGTAGAAGTAGGCATGGAGTGTTCTCCTTGAATGCTAGACTCTCCGTATATCCACCCAACCCAGTAATGGTTAGAATCCCCTTCAACGTGACATGACAAAGTGACTGGTAGTCTGTTAGGCTTAGGAATAACTGTATGTATATATTGAATAACAATAGTCATAAAGACATCATGTTGTTTTACCTTTGATCTCTACTTCATGATAGTGTTGAGATGTGGTGCATTCCATGTTAGCAGTGTATGAGCCATTTTTACAAGTTAGCGTGAAGTCTATTTGTTGCATGGATTTAGATGTAACTTTAATTTCACATTCTTTGTTTGATGTTTCAACCTGGAGGGCTCTATCAGGTTTACTGGTATAACAGCTACAAGGTATAGTTTCTTCAGCATGGACAGTAGCTGGGATCTTAAGATGTACTCTAGCATCACCTGTTTATTGCACAACGCTTCTAACCAATTCATATATGCATAAATACTAACTTGTATAAGACAGTACTAAAATGCTGCAGGTTAACAGTATTATATTGAAATATTCCATAGCAGATAAGTCTTTGTCAAGGAAGATAATTATAAGAAAATCCAAGCACTCTCCAACTCTGCAATATATGGAGCAAATCTCCACCATTATTTATATGCCATCATGCACATCCTGTGTGACTTAAAAGTAAAATTCCCTGCATGTAAAAAGAAAGCAAAAATAATTACTGAGAAATACGTAACTAAACAAATAAACAGTAGTCTACTAAGTATGACAGGACATTTCTAAATAGTAAAGTAATATACCAACTAGCTATAGCTACAATATAGCAAAAAGTTGTCGTAGAACTATAAAGAAGCTTCACAGCAAGTATATAATAACACTGTACTGCAGCTAATAAAAAATGGTGATAAAAAAAACTATAAGGGCATTGTAGTATTATTAATAATAATTTCAATACAGATTTTCCACATATGTATACATGGTACAAGTTACACTCCAATGTACTTTGAAACTAGAAACTGCATGCTATACTGCATAATATACATGGGTGTGATTCTCAATGATTAGTTGTGGGATGTACAACTGTTTATATAGTAATATTTATGTAGTTTGTTGCCCCAGCAACAAACAAAAGTTAACAGGCTAGCTTCCATTGGGTGAGTTGTCAAAATGTAACACCAAGTGTGATCATCTGTCACCTGGTTGTATAAGTGCACATCATAATTAAATCCCACAATCCTAATATAGTAACAGGTCAGGCTTTGCTCATCATTATCATTACTGTCACATTATGATTGTTTGGTGCTTTACCAGGATCACTGAACCTCGAATATTCCTCAGGCAATAGAGGACCTAAGCTTGTGAAGTTAATGATATCAAATTTTCCCACCCACCCACCCTGATAGCCTACTTTCTTATATGTTACTTCTGGTAACTGAGGTATGGGTGCAAATCGCTGAATAGTTGAAGTTAATAGCTGCCTAGTCCAAGGCTGTGTGTATTATCACTAAATGCTAACTGTCATTAAATTTAATGTGTCACAACTGAATGTGCTAATCCTTGTTACAATTGTATGCTTGCAATGTGATTGCTGAATGCTACTGCTGCTGGGCTAACCTAAATAATACTGGATGTATTATGTAAAGTTTGCTGTGACAGTGATAACACATACTCATTGCCTATTTGGGCTGGGATAACATACCTCAGTTGCCCTATCTCCCCCAAAGAGTTGTATGTATATGTGCGTATATATGTCTGTATAACTGGTCTGTAAAGTGGTGTGTTGTTGTTGTAATATGTCGTGGTCGCATGCCGTAATGTTATAGAGCTTGGTGTGGTGGAAGGGTGGTTTGTGTAGGATAGCATGCAGTAATCTGTTGTGGTATGTTTACATGTGCTCAAGTTAGCATGTTAAGTGGGTGTATTGATCATAAATCACACATCCTTCTGTCTTAAATAGACAGATGATAATATGTGTTCTAAGAAACAGATTTTTTTTCCCCAATATAATTACCCACTTTTGTAATTCTGACTACTTCAAGGAATTGTTATCATGCTTAACAAGAGTGGGGAATAAGTGCTGAATGTTTTACATATATATATATACCCACATGCATATCATGTGTATGCTTTAACATAATACATATAGCTATACTTCATGTACGTCATGTATGATATATACATGTGCCATTCCATAAGTCTGTGACTTTATGCAACAAACCTAACTAGGTGAATCACCTTTGAGGTTAGCTATGGTAACAGCCACTGCACATCATGCCCACAGTTTCCATGGCATGGACTAATAAATAGATAAAGATTTAGTTTGGTGTGGAACAACACTATAAAAGCGTATCTAATTGGAAATGTATGTCTTCATGCACATCTACATAGATAGACTATAGCTTTTGCATATTCCCAGTTAACATGAACCAGTTCATTTGTTTGATAGTTAATTTTATCTGCTCACATAGGCACCACACAAGCTACATGTATAGTATAGCTAGACCTCTCTTTGTACTGCCAAGTCATAATAACGACAGAGTTGGATATTATGAACCACATGCAGACACTATCTAATATGTCATCAACAAGCACTTGAAAGTACCAGTTTAACACATTTTTTCTTCAAGAGACATGCATTACCAAACTTTTCAACATTGACATACATAATGCTGTAATTTGGTTAACTATATGTATGGTTTTCACTAGCATTATCATGATTAAATGGAATGATGATGCAGTTGCTATGCATACAGGTGCATGTGCTAGCCACATGCTGCTGTTAGTTAGTCCCTTTAGTTGATCTAGATGACAGCCCTTAAACCACAGCAATGTATAAAGGTGTTTTCCATGCTTCATGGTGGTCATAATTATTTTGATGGTTGTATAACCTACTAATGGATGCATATATGTACTTTCCCAAGCTTTGTGTTTTAGGGTTATTGGTTACTAATAACATAACTAACCTTTACCCACAGGGAACCACCTTTTGGCAATTTAAGGAATTGTGGTAATATATAGGCGTCACTGTATGCTTAACAATTAATGATGTTCTTCATTTATTAATGTTCATAGTTACTACATGCCCACTCTACTAATAACAACCTAATAGGTACTATATGTGAACAACACCCACTTTTTGTTTATTGAAATGGTTTAGAAGAATGTCATGGGTAACCACATACTTCCTTGATCCTATTGTAACACGCCTTCTAAGAACCAATTAAGATTGAATCAAGCACACAATGAATAATGGAATTCCAGGTATATATTGTTACATTTCATATAGAATCATCTCAAACAATGACTGTATAGCCCATGTGTCTCCTCAACAATGACTAGCTAACAAGCATGTGTGATCATAATTCCGTTACTTTCTTGGAATTCCCTTTAACAACAAAAGTGCATGCAGAATTCTCTAAATAAGTGAATGCATATATATATAATTATTTATTTTCATCTCTAGTCATTATTAACGAATATACAGCATTGTACAGAGTACATGAAGATAAATTATATGACCGACCATAGTGAGTTAGCTTAATATGAAAGGGTTATTCATTAGCAACAAAGAAGCTGCATCATTGTTTAATATCATTAGCAGTTAATATAGTTATAACCTCTAAGTAGCCACTCTTGATCACAGAACACTATAAGGATATATGAACAGTTTAATAGGCAGGTTATGTATATCATATTAGCTACTATATATAAATAGCACTAGTTTAAGGTGGGTATGTTTCTTAATCAGTCAGATATTTAAGACTGTTTATACAGTGGTATATATTATGTGGCTTTGTTGGTAATTAACCATACATCCTATATCTAAATATTACAGTGCATGTTCCAAGAAGGAAATCTTAATGCCAACTATTATTTCCCACTGCAAGTACTATAGCTACTGTATAAATCTAGTTTTAATGATTGGTGTTTCAAAGAATTATTCCTATAGAAACAAAAGGGATTATGAGTGCATGGTAAAAAAGTTTTACACACCTCCATACTACATAATTAATGTTATGTATGTATATCCATTGTGTACAGGAAGTTGTGTGGCACATCATGAGTACATGCATGGTATACATATATGTGCATGTGTATGATTTTGTTAGTGCTGCTTCATGCATGCACACGTATGTTAATATGTTGTTTACGTATGTCAGTCAATATGTCTCTGCAATAGACATGCAGTAACTAGCATGTATACTAATTTAGTAAAGGTAATACACTACTGATTTAGTTATGCATACACAGTACCACCTATATCTTACCACAATTTCTTAATAGGTGACTCCCTGTAAGGTTATAGTTTTGTTATAGCAACCTTATACTAAACAAAGCTTGGGAAAGTACATAATTAGACTGCATGTACGCTATATGTGGAAACTACTTCATTACATTGCTGTGGTTTAAGATGTATCCATTATATTCAATCAAGGGAATTTTTGAGTTGTCTACAATTCCACAGCATGTGTTGCTCGTAAGGAGCAATCTATCATAAGGGTACGTATATAAAAAAGTGCAGAATGCTAGTCTATAATGTATACACTCCATATTTGATACTACATAACTGATGTTTGTTTTACACAGTATTGTAATTCAAATGTGCTTGTGGTACTTCAAATACCTAGCCACTTCATATTTTCTTCATGGAAGTGATATAACTGACATGGTTGCTTGCCCCTCCAAAGGCTAATTGCACAAAGTCACAGATTCACAGAATATACCAAGTGCTTTCTGCTCAATGCTATGGCATACCATACTTGTATGTATACAGCTTAGTATATGGATGACCAATAGTATTCAAACTTGGGGAAATTTTAAAGATAGTAGTATAATATTTATCTCTATGCATGCACATCCTGTATAAATATTTGTGGCAGAGCAAGTGTCTGCCTGTTAACCTCAAGGTTCCAGGTTTGGTGCATGGTTATAGTTGCTGTTTTGATAATTGGTTCTCTGAACAAGAGATGTTTACACACAGTGCTCCAGTGTATATACCTAACTGCTTTTTTTCCAGCAAATATTGACTCGCTGTGCCTCACATAATGGGTGCATGCATGAAGACCCAAGTGGAACTTTTAGTATACACACCTTCATACATGAGATATCTGCAGGGTAATAACTGAGAACTATATATCCTGCACTGACCCTGCATAATACACAGTTAGCACAGTAAATCACTGTGGAGCCATGTAGCTTCACTTTTTGGCGTCTGTAGATAGATGTGATCATGCTTTTAAAATTATGAGAAAATCACAGCAAATATTGTCTCTATTTTAAATGGGCATAGACACACAGTTAGTTACAAAATTCATGAACAAAATAATATCCATTTGCATAATATGTAGTCACACACAAAGCAATCCAACCATAGAAGCTAATCAAAGATACCTAATGGAATGTATGCATGTCTAGCTAGCTATAATTATCAGAATTGGATGCAACAAGTATGAACATTCCTACATGCTGCATGCAGACTAACTATTTCCTTGTCTATTATTTTAACAAATATGCATGTATCGATACTATATACCAATCAAGTGAACTGAATAATTCATGATTAAAACATTTCTATCAGTATAAAAAAATATTCATTTATAATGGTATTAAAAGTTTATATGTGTAGTGCATGCAAAAATACATGGTTTAGTTATATATAGCAATAACTGTTTATTGTCTCTTTGATCCTTCTTCACTGCTGAAATCAGAGAACAAAAGTTTGTATATAACATCCATGAGTGACACTGGAGTTGGTTTTGTCTTGTCTACAAATGCAAAAAAAAGTGTAAAAATGTGCCTGCACAAGTAAAATTTCACGATCATACCATTTTTAACAGTAACATGGTGAGGCACTTGATGCACGGGACCTTTTATAGTATACACATTACACTTATACTTTCCAGACTCTTTCACAGTATGTATTGTGAGGTAGTGATGTGTTCCTCTGGTTGACCTAGCAGTAGATATAGCATTTTGTTCTCCTTCTTGAATGATAGAGTCCCTGTACATCCATCCAACCCAGTAATGGTTAGGATCTCCTTTAACATGACATGACAAAGTGACTGGTAGTCCAACCATGGTAGTCACATTGGTTGGTTTGGTAGTAATCTTTGGTTTAGGTATAACTGTAATGATAATATGATTATCATAAAAAGCACCATGTTATTTTACCATTGATCGTTTCTTCACAATAAGCTTCAGAAGAGTGGCATTCAATTACGGCAGTGTATGAGTCATTTTTACTGTCACAGGTTAGGTTAAAGTCTATTTTCTGTGCATTCTGAGGTATATTCCCATGAGTCAAATTGCACCCAGATCCTTCAGTTGATTCAACATAGAGGTCCACATCATCCTTTTTGAGAGTACAGCTGCCACTATATTCCTCTCCAGCAGTGATATTATTTGGTATATCAATCACTATTTTATCAGCAGCTCTATCTATTAAACATTAGTAGTTTACTGATGACCATAGTATTATATAGTTACACATACCAGCAGCAGACAGTGCCAGAATGCACCAAGTAAAACATAACATTATACTGCAGTATTCCATAGCAGATGACTCCTTCTTGTCAAGGTGATTTCTGTTGCAGTCTAACACTCTCCAACTGTGTGATATGCACTACACTGTCTGTTTATATATGCTGGTACCTTCCTGTTTGTGGTTAATATGGTTTTTCCCATAAATTCCCATTCTTAGCTACGTATAACTCATTATTTATAGCTACAAACAAGTGATTGACTGCACTGCAGGTGTAGCTTGGATTATATGCACAAAGTTCAGGGGCGTAGGGAGGGGGGGGTTCCGGGGGGTTCAGGAACCCCCCTGTAAAATTTAGACTTCTGCAAGCAGGATCCTAACACACCATTTAGTGTGGCAGGACAAAATGAGTGAGCAATATAGTGTAATGGCACAGCACAACAATTGATAAAACTGACATTCATCTCTCAGGGAAGGATTTACAGAGGTAACATGAGCCCTCTTCAAAACTTGTTAAAAAGATCGATATACTCTAATAGAGCAGTCAGATATATACTCTAATAGAGCAGTCAGGTATATACTCTAATAGAGCAGTCAGGTATACTCTAATAGAACATGCATGTAAATATCCAAGTCCATATGAAGTTTTTCAGACATTCCAACATTAAATGCAAAACTTAGCATGACCTTATACTGCTATAGCTTTGGTATGCAGTGTTTAAAGATATAGAGCTCCAGTAATTTATCACTTGTGTTATGCAAAATGAATTCATGCTATGCATATTTGTATAGTTATATTGTTTGATCGTCATTTGTATCAGTGGATTCATGGCTCCTATACCACAGTGAGATATAACCATCACTTACAGATTACTAGCTATATGTGTCTCTATGTGTTATGCTGTCTGCTTCCACTAGGTGACTTTATCTAGTACTACAGTACCTTCATCCCAGGGCCACTTAATGCATCATAATTAATGTACTTTTTGCATAAAATATAGCGATTTGCTGAGTTTTGATTTATTAAAATATTGAAAGTCTCTCAGCGGCTGGGGGCTGTGCCCCCAGACCCCTGCTTCTAGTAACTCAATGCTAGTGCTGGAATCCCCCTTCATAAAATCCTGGTTACGCCCCTGCAAAGTCTATCATAATGAAAACATCAACAGTGCAGCTATGGGGATCAGTTATGGGTATAGAATGTAAAGAATAAGATTATAACTCAGAATATATATAGCTGCAGTATTAAAGCAACTGCTATAATCATGCTATGAAATACATATACATTTTCAGTTAAGCCTTATAGCATGCATGTGTACTTATGATCATGGATTCATTGAGTGCTGTAGCTGAAATGGTAGCTCTTGTATTTACTGAAATTGTTATAAAAGAACTGACTGAATTGGTTATAGTCAATGGTAGTTGTTTCACTCATAGCATTATACACCAAGTGTTGGTGTCATAAGATCTAGTGGCATATGTTAAAGCTGGCACACCCTCTGTTAAGTGAGTTACTAATGGTATTACAAACATGTTATACTACTTATTGTGCAGTGTGCTTCCCCTAGGTGTGTTAAATTGTTGTTGGTTTTCACCCACACAAGAACTAAGGGAATATTGGCTGAAACATATATCTCATGTTGAAGTTTGCTGATTGTGTGATTATTTTTATTACTCCCACTGAGTGTAAGGTGAACAAATACTGAGATGATACTTTTCACCTTTTGGCAGTGATATAAGTTACATGATTAGATTGCAACTTATACATAAGTCCATCAAAGTGTCCATGTGTTTATAACTGTAATGTACGTACACCTGTGTATGATGGATGATTGCTACCCTTGCTACCAACCACCTTGTGGTGACCCTGGTAACACACCAGCCCACTTGTGTGACTACTGGCAGTAAACCTGTCTGACTTCACAGTGGAGACCAGGCAGGTGTCCTTTGTGGTAGTCTTGCTATCCAACATGAGCTATAATATACTTCATGCTTTTAGCACAACAGAGCTGTGGAACACCATCCAGATCAGATAAGGAGATTCGGGGGCCCAGCTACGTATTGTCCAAGGCAATTTCACCCTAAATATCTTCTGCATGGTACTCAGAATCTCTAGGTCAAGTGGCAAGGCAGCTTGAAAATGGTGGTGAAGGGAGGAGTTTATTCTTGTACAAATGTATGTGTGTTTGCACAGAGCATTGATGTTCATTTTAAAGACAGATTGCTTAAAAAGTAAACTCTATATTTGATAGGGGAAATGAGACTTGCAGATGTAGCTGAACTCAGGAAACCCCAAAGAATACATGAAGTAAATTCCAACATATGGTAGGTACCGCTTTGCATACTGAACTGTCTTTTTAAGGTTGTGTGCACATGAGTGGCATTGTTGTTGACCACTCTTACACCACCTTCATGATAAAAAACCACAAGTGGTCACTTAATTAATTTGATATGAAGTTTATTCAGCCTAACGTGACTATGGTTAAGGCTACACACTTGATTTCTTCACTTTTCAACATCACTTCAGCCTGAGACTTGCCTTTTTACCAACCCTGGTAGCTATAATGCATGCATCATCATCATAGGTATTAGAGCCAAGGAAAGTTTCTTTGGCTCCAATATCTATACTTACCTTTGCCCTCCCTTGTGTCCCATTTCTTTCTCCACTACTGCAGTTTCACAGTAACGCATCATTGCTTCAGTGCATGCTGGCTATCATGACAATAACTGATAGACATACATACCTTTTGACTTGGTCACCACATATATCAAAAATAATGGGAAAAGCATTCAGAACTTTAAACATTCTCAAGAGAAACGTAAGTATGTAATTGTTCTACTGATGTAAAAGCAGTATCATAATTCAATAGTATGGGACCTGCATGTTTACAACAGTAACATACACAAACTTCAAAGAAGAGCAGCAAGATGCCGGGGTATTAAATGATTATAGTAGATATAGGTCAGTCACTTCAATGCTCCAATATTTTTCTTCAAACTTGACATAAGATATATATCTAGACTACGCAGAAACGTTTTACAAAGCACTCCACAACCAAACTCCTATATCTATTCCTACCAATTATCTTCCAATAACTAGGGAAACTGGCCAGGCAATGTCATCAGCATCATTTCATACTTCCAACAGCATTATACCAAAAAGTGTTTTTTTTCCTGGCAGAACATGCAGTACAAGAATGAAACCCATTACCACAATTCCTAGATGACTTTGACTTAATTTCTATTAACATTTCAAATTACTGTATACCATGCAATGTATTAAATGTATGATTTTTTTTCCTTTCTTTTTTCCTGCATTGCTGACTGCTCTAAATAAGGATCATCGGCAATTTCTATAGTGACTGGATATCTCACATTTGAGTAAGGACCATAGAAATAAAGATACAACTGCAACTAAACTAGTGGATACGTAACTACAGCCTATTTATTTTATATTTGCTATACTGCATTCCCGCATGTGCAAAAATCTAGCACCTTTTTGTTTAATTACCTTTTTGTTTCATTTTCTGGACTTTTTGGTAGCAACTTTGTTTTTGTTGTTGTTTTTTTTACACTTTCTGGACTTTTTGGTAGCGTGACCTTTTTGTTTAATTACCTTTTTGTTTCATTTTCTGGACTTTTTGGTAGCACCTTTCAGTTTTGTTTAATTTTTTTACATTTTCTGGACTTTTTGGTAGCTAGCACCTTTTGTTTAATTTTTTTTTACACTTTCTGGTAGCACCTTTTTATTTGATTACCTTTTTGTTTCATTTTCTGGACTTTTTGGTAGCACCTTTTTTGTTTAATTTTTTAAAGAATATTTTCTGGACTTTTTGGTAGCACCTTTTTGTTTAATTTTTACAGTTTTTGGACTTTTTGGTAGCACCTGCTTGTTTAATTATTATTTCTTTACAGAAATTGTAAATAAGAATGCGGTAAAGAATTATACAGCAAGCCGCTAGAGTTCTACTGTTCCATGGCACCATTGCTCATTTCCAATCCACTCAGTATACTATAAAATGTTAATAGTCCACACAAATAGTTATGATTTGTTCAGCATCAAGAAATATTTAAAATGAATCATCTAGCTACACATAGAGTAGTCAGTACCATGCAGTCTAGTGTACTGTAATAGTACAAGCATCACCCTGCGATAAGTACACTCACTCCCCAAAGGTATATTAATAACTCTTCTTAACTTATTGATACTTCACACTAATAATTCCATTGCTTAACTTGTTGATAGTTCACACTAGTATGATTGTTTAGCAGGCATTAAAAAAATTATTTATTTATGTGATCCCTTTAGCTAGTACAATGCAAAATTAATGTCTCAGTCTTTTGGTATCGTGTATTAGGCGTTTAACAGCTGAAAAACAATGGTGCAGGCCTCGTACACTACCAGGAATAGCCTATCGCTTCAAGTTGAAAGGGGGCGTACGCGAACGAAAATGAAGACCAGCTTTGAGGCTTTGTCGAGAGAAAAAAACACGATATAGTCAAACTATAAAACAGTTTAGAAGATACTTCTGTGCGTAATATGTTGGTAAAAGTGGTTTGTTTAACAAGCGCTTCCTTAGCAGTGCTTCCTTAGCAGTGCTTCCTTAGCAGTGCATAGCAACGCAATTGAATGAATTACGAAAATTTCATGAATTACGAAATACGAGAATTAGCTAGCAATATTATTGCACAACCCAAAACTACATAGTTAGTTAATTCATAGTTAATTCTAGATGAGTTAGCTACGCAGATGCATGGCGCCTGGTTATTAGAAGTAGCACAACATCAACTTGTTTCAGTTTGGACTATAAAACTGTGCGAAGGATCGGGCGCCGCCAGACTACAGCTATAAGTATGTCAACTTTTGATCCCCTACTTAACTAAGTTATGGCTAGCTATACTACACTGTGACTGAGAAGTGGCTACCATTGACACAGATAGATGCATATAAATTTTCTTTTTTCCCTTCTACTATAAAATTATGGAATCAACTCCCTGTAAATGTAGTTAATTCCCCTACCACCATTAATATTTGTAATAATTTAAGTAACCTCTATCCCCTCTGTTTTTTTTTTGTGGCAATGCAAGGAATCTCTATATAACACCTGTGCATTATAATCTCTTTGATTTTTGCACATGCGGGAATGCAGTATAGCAAACTATTTATAGTATAAAATAAATTAATTAATTAATAGGCTGTAGTTACGTATCCACTAGTTTAGTTGCAGTTGTATCTTTATTTCTATGGTCCTTACTCAGATGTGAGATATCCAGTCACTATAAAAATTGCCGATGATCCTTATTTAGAGCAGTCAGCAATGCAGGAAAAAAGAAAGGAAAAAAATCATACATTTAATACATTGCATGGTATACAGTAATTTGAAATGTTAATAGAAATTAAGTCAAAGTCATCTAGGAATTGTGGTAATGGGTTTCATTCTTGTACTGCATGTTCTGCCAGGAAAAAAACACTTTTTGGTATAATGTTGTTGGAAGTATGAAATGATGCTGCATGATGACTGACATTGCCTGGCCAGTTTCCCTATAGTTATTGGAAGATAATTGGTAGAAATAGATATATAGGAGTTTGGTTGTGGAGTGCTTTGTAAAATGTTTCTGCGTAGTCTAGATATATATCTTATGTCAAGTTTGAAGAAAAATATTGGAGCATTGAAGTGACTGACCTATATCTATACTATAATCATTTGATACCCCGGCATCTTGCTGCTCTTCTTTAAAGTTTGTGTATGTTACTGTTGTAAACATGCATGCAGGTCCCATACTATTGAATTATGCATGATAATGCTTTTACATCAGTAGAACAATTACATGCTTACGTTTCTCTTGAGAATGTTTAAGTTCTGAATGCTTTTCCCATTATTTTTGATATATGTGGTGACCAAGACAAAAGGTATAGCTAGTATGACAAAAGTTAAGTGTCTTACTCTCAGCTACACTAATATGGCAAGAGTTAATGCTGCTATGTGAAAATCTCATGACTTACAGGGCACAATCACAATCTTAAGAACTCCTCCAGACTGTATTTCAAGTTTTATTGAATGCTGTGTTATGGAAATGCTTACACCAACTACGACAACTGGGTATAGCAATCAAGCCCATGCCAGATTCTGAAGTTGCATATGTCACACAACTGATGTTTGAAATAAATTGTTGCCTTTGCTAATTCTTGATCAGCATAAATTCTTCAGGTCCATCTTGGAAAGTGCATATGCAAATTGATTACTGGGCTGTATATTTCTGTGACAATCTTTGTTCTGACAGAGATCTAATCATGCATGCCATTATGACCACAAGGTAATTCATGGTCATCTTATTCTAGCTATGACATATAATATACATGCTTGTATTTTTGTACATTAGCTCTAGCTAGCTAGCAGTTAACTGATATTCCTGTATTAGTTTGAGTACAACTATCTGAATATTGATTTCGTACGTGACCGTACTAATAGCACGTGGGCTATTCGTACGTGCCCGTACGAATATAGCACTGAACAGCCTAAAATAAATTACACAAAATCAGTTTTATCGAGGAAGGTAATACAGCAATCTCAGTGTAACGCAGTGAAGGGTCATTGTTTTATTTTAGAAAACGTACGTGATAAGTCTAGTGAAGTTGTATGCACCAATTAATGAAGACCAAATTACAACTTTGTTTCACCCCGAATCTCAAGTGCCTTGAGAAAACAAAGTACATAGCCTTGAAGCCTACAGGGGCGGATCTAGGATTTCAGAAGGGGGGGTGCTAACATGGACATTTATATATGTAGCAAGATAGTTGATACAACTAGTGTGAGTACACTGAGCATGCGGAGTGAACCTCTATCCAGGGAGTCTGGGGGCATGCCCCCACAGGAATTTGGCCTATTGAGGTTAAATTTGGTAGAAATTTTTAGTGAAAAATGAAGTCACTTTGTTTATGTGATACCATTATTCCTCTACAGCTTGTCAATATAACTAAAGGGCGCAGCCATGTAGCTAAAATTCGATCTTAGACTAACATCTTAAAGAACCAGTAGTGGAAACATATAGGTATCAGCTGCACATGATCAAATTTAGTGTTTTGAAGTAGCTATAGCATAATTTACAGTCTCACGACTTAAACTACACTAGCTGTCCAAACAGTAGAGAGGGTAAGTGGAAGTGGAGAGGGCAAGTAGACTGACTCACCAGTGTAAGCATATAGTGCATGTGCACTCAGCTGTATATAATTCTCCAGCTATAGTGCTGCCATTGTTCTAAAATGCAGGTACCATTGAATGAGTCTGGTACAGAAGATCATATCTACAGTGCTGCATGCTGGTCACAGTGGAAAGCAGGTTAATTATGATGACTTAGATATGACTTATTATATAGTTATACAACGCCACGAGTGCTCTGCCTGATATAAACGCACGAGCCTGAGGGCCGTTAGGTTATAATGCACTCGCTGCGGTCTGCAGCAGTGCAATATACAAATTATGGCACTGGTGGTGCCTTTGAACTGCCCACGCAGAGTGGTACATTATATAGTTATACAATGGCCACGAGTGCTCTGCCTGATATAAACGCACGAGCCTGAGGGCCGTCAGGCCCGAAGGCAAGTGCGTTTATACAGGCAGAGCACGAGTGCACGTTGTATAACTGTTATGTACCACTCACCTAATAGGTGGGGAGAGTCTCACAAGACAGCTGTAACACTTATAAAGGCCAGGTTTCTAACATCAATTGTGGGTAACCAAGCAGGACGTTGCAATGACGTTCTCCCTGCAGCACTGCAGCCACCTGAGATATTGAAAGCTAGTACGCTATGGGTTATATCACTAACCTGCATTCGCTGTTCGACTCTCATCATGTAGTGCTCAGCATGCCAGCGTGATCACTCAATCGCCATATAGACTAAGCGCCAGACTAATCGCGATAGTGCTTCTCTCGAGCGAAAAAAGTAGCTAAATAGACGTTTTAAGTAAACAAAACCTAACTACTAAACGATACTAGTCTAATTCTTACTATTCACACTGTCTAAACTCGAATCTGGTAGTATGACAAAACTGGTTACCACAATCGAACGTAAAGGTTAGTATTATTTAGAATATATTTGTTTTATTGAGTCATTGTCGAAGTGGACTACAGTTTAATCTGGGCTAAGATGGCACCAGACTAGTAAGGTGTATAAGTACATTTATATATATATGTTGTGGCCATCCATGTTGGCTTTTTCGATCGCCATTGGCTGCTTGTAAACATTATACGTATTGGTGACGTTATGGCCCACAATCGACCTTTACATGTCAGGCTATAAAAGAATTCGAGTGATCTGTGAAGTGTCTTTCCACCTATTAGGTGAGGTGTCGTAGTGGTCTTCGCCACCGGCACTTGTGCTATGCTGCACAAAACTGCAGCCAGTGCAATATATGTATATTGCACTGCGGTGCATTATAACTTATAATGCACTCGTTGTGGTCTAAAAACCGCAACCAGTGCGTTATAAGTTAGGCCACACCAAGTCAAACCTTAGTTCCTGGTCACCCGCCCGCATGGTAAACCTGAAACCCTAGTTTATGAGGACTAATATTAATATTACAGGTGCTTAAGTGCACGTGACCCAGCAAGACACTTATTTTTTACTGCAAAAGATCGATATACTCTAATAGAGCATTCAGGGATTCCGATAGAGCAGTCACACTACTCTTAACTCTAATATTAGGTATATATTAGGTATATATGCCACACTAATAAAATGTTTCTAACTATAGCTAGTTTTGTCCTTGATTATATAGCTGTTCAGATTATAACTGTTACTAATGCTTCTGTAACCAAAGTAATTTCAGTAGCATAACTACTAGTCCATGCAGATGGGCCATAGCTTTAACTTTATAATTCAAATGTAGTCCTCTAATGATTAGTCTAATTCCTTATCACTGAACACTACAGGGTATGGAAAGCCGGCAACATTCGGTGAGCTTAAACTTAAACTTTTCCATAACTAAAATTAGATTGGCAAGTAGAAACCCTTATAGTTTAAACATTCCCAGATGATCACTAAAAAATAGTAGTCTGGAGCACTCAATGACTCAAAACTTTGACAGTTACTTTTCTCAAGGTTACTGAATAGAGGGCTGGAAACACATAGCTAGTGGGCTAAGACTTTACATTTGAATGAAGAATTTCTGATGTGAAAATAGAAGTTAAATTTCATTGTGTATCATGATCATATGAACAACTTAGCTATAAGTCATAGTAATACTTTCCTGACATAGCTAATGAGACATTTATTTCACTTGGAAAGCATAAGTAGCTACATGAGCAAAACATTTCCTATAGTATATTCTAAATAAATAAATAAATATATACGTACTTAAATGCTATACATCAGTGTATAGCTAGCCATGATCCATCAACAACTTTCCTAGTGCATTTTTTGCCGAAGCACAACTACTTATGTTGTTGGTTAAGTATAAAATCAACATGAATTTGCTAAATTGAGCAAATAATAATACCATACAATATATTGTCACAGTAGAGTCTATAGTCCTGAAGTCCTGATCATCCGCCCGCCCACATCCATTTGTAGGCTTGGGAGTGACCAGAAACTAAAGTATGACTTGGAGTGGCCTTATAATGCACTCGCTGCGGTCTGCAGCAGTGCAATATACAAATTATGGCACTGGCGGTGCCTTTGAACTGCCCACGCAGAGTGGTACATAATTACATATACTACATCATAAAATTTTTTTGCATTATGATAGGTTTATGAAAGGCTGCAGAGGTTATCATTGTCACTGTCTCACAAGTCAGCCACCAGGCTTGTGACAACTTTAGGAAATGGTCATGACAATGCAGTCAAAGATTGGGCCAATTCTTACCTACCAGACCTGCAAAGCCAAGAAGAGAGTATTTTACCATCATACATTGAGCAAAGCAGGAGTTACACAGTAGAGGTAGATGAAGCTGACAGACAAGATTCGGAAGAGGATGATGAGCTTAGTGACACTTCCTCTCAATTTCAAGTGGTGAATATATAGCTATAGCAGTGATAGTGATGATAGCTTTGATGATGAAGATGTGTGCATTAGTAAAATGAGCCAAATGCCTGTGGTCCCCTTAATAGCACGTCATCCCCAAGTGTTGGAACCATGCCACCACATAACATTATTACCTGGATTGCCAATAGCGATGAAGCACAAAGGCTCGTCTTGTAGGTGACAACATCGACAAGAGTATTAAGAAGTGTCATTTAAGATTAGACAGATGAAATCAATCAGTTCATCATTTCCATGCATACACAGTAGAAAATCGCATTGATGTGTCTGAGTACTCAGACAAGACTAACAAGACCTCTCAGAGGTTACAGATATTGAGCATGCTGCAACTTCTGTGCTACCCAAGTGCATAGATTGAAAGACAACATTGCAGTCTTGGTTTCTAGAATTTTGTTTAAATATCTTATTTTTCAATTTATCTTTTGACAGAGTCATTGAGTGGCATATAACCATAGATAATAAATACCTCCGGACACGGGATAGGAAACCACTGTTTTTCACACCTACAGTTCACGCCTTGCAGATGGAAACCGAACGCCACAATCACTTTGTACGAAATGGATGCTTCACATGCTGCTGCTATTGGACCAAGTTCTGAACCGATTAGTTTGCTGCAGAAAGTTATTTCAAGCGTTTTAAATGATGATGGATTTACAATACCGACAGAAGAATGTAAGAGATGCTTAGTGATAGCGAAGTCTCTTGAAGAATTGTTTCATCAAACATCGCCCAGCTGTCATAGTCACGTGAAATGGTTAGCTGACCAGTTGAATAAACTTATAAAAATATTGCTAAAAGGCGAGGGTCCAGGTTAATTAATGAAGAAAAGCTCTGGAGCACTTATTACAAGTTGCGTACCTCGGCTTCATTTGAGCAAACATGGGAAAGTTTTTGGACACACACAAGTTGGCAAAGGAACCCTTGTTGTATCAGCATATAACAGACAAGGTTTTTGAACTCTGTATAAAGAACAACATGCCAACTGAAACTACTAGGGTAAGCGATGAGTCTGATGGCCAGCAAACATTAAGCTTTGAAGAGGAGAATGCGTTACGTTATGTGGGTGGCTATGCCATAAGAAACTTATTGGGGCTCTGGATGGTGGTATGTGTACTCCCGGACCCCCTGGAAATCATTGGAAAATGGCTATCACAAAATTGAATCTAGAAGCTATTTTTAACCAAATCTGGGAAGAAGATAAATGAGTTCAGGTGGAAGTAATTTTAATTTGAATGAGTTCAGTTGGAATTAATTTTAATTAAAAAAACAGAACTATACACTGTTTCTTGTTATTGGATTTTAAGAAAATGTATAATAGTGGCTTGTCAAAGAGAATAAAGAGTGAATAGTTAATTGAATGTAAGGTCAAGGAGAATATTTAAAACACAGGATTGTATCTACTTCATATGTAGCTACTGTTCTGAAGTGCAGGTTGCTATTTCAATCTAACTTTTATAATGATGGATCCATCCATCATTATAATTGTTTTACAACTAGTCTACAAATACAACTAGTTTTTGGCCTCAACTAACCCCTTTTTAGCACACAATGATCATAACAACATAAATGCTGCAGTATCATTTAAGCTTAAAGTTGAGCTTCAAGGGATTTGATAGTGCAAATTCCAAAGCTGATAGATTTATACAAATGTAGCATTGGATTTGATCAAGCAAGGGAAACAAAAATGAACAGTTCTCAGATGTTGCAGCCTTGTGAACTTTATAAAAGCTATGAAATTCACTATTATATAAGACTACTGTTTTACTCGCAAGAGAAGCATTTCAACCCAAGAATCAAGTTTGTAGCAGAGCCTTAAAAAACTTAAACTATTTGACAGAAAAGGTTATTTTCAGAATAGATTTTCAATTAATGATGTTTAATAATACAATTTATAGTACATTAAAAGCATAAATCTTTTTAAATTACCTGAAGTGATTGGTATATGGCAGGATGTTTGGTAGCTACAATGGTGAGGGTAGCAGTGCATAGGTCTAGAAGAATACATTTAATTTTAGCTTACACTCTGGTAACCTATAGTTTTAATGTTGGGTGTTCTATTAGAGTAGTTGACTATTCTATTAGAGGATTTTGGATTTAGCAACTTCTAAGGTAAGACTTACTCCAAAAGTATAATTTTGAACCGCTCTTAGTAATTCTTGGATAAGATTAGCTATTCCCCTTGCTCTTTCCATCTTTTCATTGCCCATACATGTGTATAAAATGCACCTGTACTACAGCTTCTAGAAGTTTCTTAGCTTGCTCATTGTAAAATTTTGGAGGGGGGTGCTTCAGCGCCCCAAGCACCCCCCCTAAATCCGCCCTTGGCCTACATGAAGGACAACCTGAATATCTAACGAACCCCAGTGAACTCCATAGTTTTTAAACCAGGCGCAAGCCCTTTCGGCCGGCTGTGGGCGTGCGCCTGGTTTACTGAAATTGTTTTCGTAAAAGTGTGTGTGTGTGTGTGTGTGTGTACCTATCTATCTACCTGTTTGTCCGTACGCACCCACGTGAGCAAAATCGTTTAATAACGGTAAAAGCAGCTTTTACGTAAGAAGTAAAAGTGAAATGAAGTCTGTATTAAACTTCTGCACAGGTGAACTTTGCTCTGAGGTGGTTTCTTTTCGGCGGACTGAAATACGGGTGTGGTGAATTTCCTCAGACTACCTTCCCCTTGAGGTTTTCAGGCATTTAGCAACTGAAAAACAATGGTGCAGGCCTCGTACACTGCCAGGAATAGCCTATCGCTTCGAATTGAAAGGGGGCGTATCCCTTACGTACGCGAACGAAAATGAAGAGCAGCTTTGAAGCTTTGTCGAGAGAATTTGTGGGAAAAAACACGTTAGTCACACTATAAAACAGTTTAGAAGATAGTTTTGTGCGTAATATGTTGGGTTTATTTAACAGACGCTTCCTTAGCAGTGGATAGCAACGTAATTGAACGAATTACGAATATTTCATGAATTACGAAATACGATAAATAGCTAATTATATTATTGCACAACCCAAACTACCCTATTGTAAAGTAGTAATACATAGTCGATTAATTCATAGTAGTATATACTGTCTATAGTTATTCCAGATGAGCTAGCTAGCTGCATGGCGCCTGGTTTTTAGAAGTAGCACAACATCAACTTGTTCAGTTTACTATTGCGACTAGTGAGGGTCTCGTGAAATACCAAAGAAAAGAATGCAATTAAGAGCAATATAATCATTTAATTCATATATTTAAGCATAGATACTAGAATACATATTGGATTGGAAACTCAATACATTTTATGGTTTCGGGTTCGATACGGTCACGTGATGACATTTACGGGGCACAGCAGCATAATACATTTTTTTTTGAATTCGCCCAGAGTTTTCTCGAAAACAGGTGTCTTGTTCAATTCGTTAATACTTTTTTAGCACTCTCGAAGGTATGAACTTTTCTTTAGTATAGCATGTATCGCTAGACTCGTTTTCACAAAGCCAGGAAAACCCCACAGCCACTACCGTCATGTAGCCATTCTTCATTACTATGTGGCGAAACTGTTCAACACTTCTAAAACTTCGTATGTAATACGCCCTATGCACTAAAACCCCCACACTAGTTTTTGAACACAAATTTCGCGTTCCTTCCTTCACACCTTCGGTTGTACCATAGATACTAGACATTATAAGTCTAGTATCTGTGGTTGTACGAAACGACTAACCTTCAGTCACGAGCCAATAAATAGCTGAATCCTTTAGCAATGATTTAACGCTTTATAAAACCTGTAATAGTAGATTAGTCTCAGTGTTAAGAATAACTGCAGTTTGTACACTTGGTAACGTTGCCATAAATCACGTGACCGTATCGAGCCCATTTCAATCCATTATGTATCGTGGATTGCGCATCCGTGGTCACCAATGTCTATGGTGTCACGTGAAATTGGACCAATGAGAACGAAATTTGAATGGAAGTCTTCACATTTGATTGGCTATTTGGTCGAATCCAAAAAAAAATTATGACAACGGATGCGCAATCCACGATATTCTAGTAGCGCTTATAGTGCGTCCAGCCTCCTCTGGTTTACGTCAGAACTCGTGCGACATCATCATGGCAACGACCACGTGCACTAAACGCTACGCGAAGTGGGAAAAAGCATTCACTGTGACATTTTCAGTGTTTACGAATATTGCAGTTGGTTTGCGATGTTTCTGCTAAGTAGGGTAGCGAAGCTGTTGCCTATTATTCCTGGTATGATACTTGATAGTTTGTTGAATCATAGGGTGTATACTATCTATGGTTGAATGTGTTGGGCGTATTAGTCTGGGTCCGTTATATTGATTTGATTGTGACACGGCGGATTAAAGCACAAAATTTGGTACAGTGATTCATTACAATTATTTCAGAAGAAGTGTCACCACGAACTCCCTTTGTACGGACAATCCGAATTTTGACAATCCGCGAAATTAAAACTCAATGCAATTACTGTATTGAATAACCTTTTTGTTTTCCTAACCACAGTTTCTGTTTAAGTACATGAATCCCATAATAATTTTATTTTTAAAATAACATGTCCTAAACACAACTATAGGCTCAGCGAAAATTTTTAAAAATCACTAAAATGTAAATACCTATTGAAGGTTTTCACAATAACAGCTAATTACCTATTAGGTTTTGAAATTTTTACTTTAAAACTATAAGTGAACATGACAATGGTCTCACCTTTATATCTGATTTTGTCATCTCTTATACAGAATTCCAATAACAGATCAGCAATGTATGTGCATTTCATTGGCATATAGAATTGTGCAATCCATAGCTAGCTATGGCAAAATTCAGGCTTTAGCTATACGTATGTATACAGTTTATAAACCTCAGGAGGCCAAATATCCAGGAAACTGATGTGATGTTTACAGTACTCAGCCAGTGTAGTAAAATATACCTCTGATTTTAATATCCCTCCAGAACTGTATACCCTTCAATACCAATAGATATAGAATCTTACCATCATGATTGTATAATCATGAATCCTTAAATGTCTATTTGAATACACCCATGCAAAAACGAATATTTAAATATAAATCTTGATAGAAACTATTCTCTAAAAATCTGGTAAACAGTTTTGTAGCAAAGGTCAAGGTGATGTTGTGTATGAAATTACAGAAGCTTGTGATTAAATATGCAGCAGAAATGTATTCAAGTAAAATCACTAAGTTTCAGTACAAAGCCATACAATAGAGTGCATACGTATTTGAACAGCTTCACAATTACTTGTTAGTATAACTAGTTACCATACATTCATATTCTGCAATATCAAGTGGGAGATTTGGATTAGCACAATTTTAAAAATGTATTGTAAATGTGAAAGTTTATCGTGTCCTGCACTATAGCTATAAGGCTGTTAGCAATTCCAGGAGGTATGAGATATATCCAGATGTTCTTTGCACAGTGCTTAGTCAGTGTAGTCCAAATATGGACATAGTTTTTAAAAATCTTTAGAAATAATACATTTAAATTTTAGTGATTTAATTTTTGCTAATTGAGAGTTTTATCTTTTAAAATGTTTTAATAAAATTATTATGGGATGTCATGGGCTCACTCACTCACAAATAGGACTATTAAGCTTGGCACAATGTGTTCATGAAAAAATTGAGAAGTTAAAATAATTATATTGATGTAATCAAGAGTACATAATATTTATATGCATCCCATATAAATATTATGTACTCTTGATGTAATGACTAATGAGTTTTAATTTTGTGGCTTGTCAAAATAAGCTGCATATATAGTTTAAAGGGGTGCAGGGTGAGTTCATGGTGGCACCCTTCTGAAATACCCTAAGGAATCACTGTACCAAATTTGGTGCTTTAATCCACTGTGTTACGATTTTGGCAAAATTTTGCCATAACAGACCTGATACTTTAGTAACCAAGGTGTTCATCATTGTATGTTTTATAGACAAGAGGAAGCACCAAAATAGGAATGATGTCAAGAATACTATCAGAGATGCAGGGAATGCTGATTCTGAGCCAGAGATTGAGACAACCCAACGGTCATCTACTACAAGTATGTTGGGGTGTACACTGTACTTCATTAGCTACATACAATACATCATTTTATTTTTTGTTCAACCTCATACTTGGGGATAGGGTCCAGAGATTTCAAATTACAGTAGAGGTCATAAAATGCATGGCTGAGGTGGTCTCTTTCCAATGTAATACAAGGGCGTAGGGAGGGGGGGGTTTGGATGGTTCGAACGAACCCCCCTTTCAGAGGCAGAATTTTTTTAAAATTAAAAATCACACCAAATGTTATAGCCCTGGTAGCTACTTGCCCACTGGCGCTCCTCTGTACTACTCTTGAGGGGTAATTACATCACATTAATGCTGAACCATTGCAAATCATATCTATTGCATCACGTGATCAATTGCGCACATGATGCATGGTTGAAATGGCGCCAGTGAAATGGCGAAGGACTGTTCAATGGTTGGTTCAGACGTGTTACAAGGGAGGAGCTGCTAAACTTGAGTAGCCGTGTTATACATGTGTTAGGTTAGCACAAACTGTGAATCATTGATGTATATCTATTTACCTGATGAATGGTTTGTTTATTTGTTACATGTTGGGGTCATGTGATGTCTCGAACATATTGGAGTACAAGCCAAGTCTGAAGTTATTGATCATCAACAGGAGGACTGCAGCCGAGAATGATGTATACCTGGAAAGAAGTATTGCCAACTAAGGGACTCTATAGTGTGGAGAGCTTCCGTGTGCTAGGAAATTGAAGTTGGCTGTCAGTATGCTGTCTGAAAGTGAAGATTAGCTTTTTACAATAGGCTTATAGTTTCTATAAGCTGCATAAACAGCAGTGTGTAGGTTCGCTAGTTAGATGTACAAACAGCACCTTTTTATATTACTGTTTAAGGGCACATTTTATGTATGCATCATTTTCGTTCAAACATGCATGGTCTAGGGGAAGCACCCAGGCCTTCCGCTTATTTAAAACCGAACCCCCTTCAAAAAAATCCTGGCTACGCCCCTGTAATACCATGTAGAGGGTTTACTAAAACTTGAAAATATAGCATTGTGGTGTGTGCAGTCACAAATAGCAGACTAGAGTACCTTAATCTTTTTTTTTTGTTCAAGTTCAATAGTGGTCCAGCATGGGCTCTGGCCCTACTGAACTTTGCTTTAAGCAGCAAATGCAGATTGTTTGCTGTAGTCTTAGCAGGCATATGCAATATAATGTATTTCTGTGTATATTTGTAGTGTATGGTCCCCAAGAGGCTACTGGATTGGAAGTGATCTATACTCTAGATTGTAGCACCAATCCACGGTAAGAGTTTATTATATAACATACACACTATATATGTGATGTGTTTGTGCAGTGTACTAGTGTGTGTGATTATTGTGATGATGCTTCTGTCCACACTCACATTAGCAAACTTGTGATGTTATAAAATACATTTGAATGCATTACCAACTCACACTTCTGTTGTATGTTTGACGTGCTTATCCTGAAATAGGCATGCGCACAGATGTCCTGTTTCTAGGATTCCTTGTGCACTATAGGGAATTTATATATCGAGCTGATGTTTATAGTCAATTTTTTGATACATCGTTCTACAGTAGTACAGTATATACAGTAGACTAAGATGGTCAAAGATGATAACTGGTGACTTTTTAGAAGAGTGGTATGATTTAATTGTGTACATATACTGTATTCATGCATGAAGCTGGAACTGTCATAAAATGTTGCAACCAACCATGAAGATGATCACCCAGTAAAGATTCACTAGTAAAAAAGAAAAATTTGCTGGATTAGAGATAAAAGAAAAAATATTGAAGCTAAAAATAGTAAAACAAGAGAGGTTGTCTATACCTGCAGATATACTGATGGATGTTTAATCTTCATTTTCAGTCTAACCATAGACTATTAAGGATTAAATGTCCATTAGTATATCTACAGGTATAGACAACCTCTTACTTTTTAGCTGTTCCCAAAATTTCTACTTTTTATAACAAAATTATTACTACCAGTATTTTGCTACTTTTGCATGAATATTTGCATATTTTTCATTTCAATTACTGTCCAATAGTAATTTTTCTAACAATAGGTGACACACAATAGCGATACTATCCCGATATTCCGATATGTTCATACTATCCCTAGCCCTAACCTGTAGTGTTTTTATTTGTACACAAGCAGCCTACAGTCAAGACATAGAGATATAGAAGTAGTTTAGTATACAGTGGAGCTTATACAGCATGCCTTATAATAGTGCACCAGGAAGTTCAGCCATGAGTTGTTTAATTGAAAAGCATATATATTTTAGCTTAAGTTTCCATGGTTATGAGTATATAATTGAAAATTAATAAATTACAAATCAGCTATACAATGAGGAATTGATTGTGGAGTAAGTTGAGGACAGGTTAAAAAGTAGTGTAACGCATTCAATAGAGTTTTGATTGACTTCCTGTATTTACAGGCTCCTTCACATAGGTTTCTAGTTGAATGACACTTAAAGGGTGTATGATCTGCAGCATGTAGGTTGGCTAGAGCTCTTAGAGAGGTCTTAACTTCTCCATCAAAATACTGTCCACTAATGAAACAGCCAGATACTCTAATAGAGCAGTCATGTTTATTCACATGCATTTTCTTACCAAATCAGTTTAGAAGGCTAGTGGAGGGGCATGCCTGCAGACCTCTTGGCCAATGCTTTGCATGCTGTGATCTGATTTGCACACTGCAAATTGTTGGTCCCTTCTTGCCTTGCTTAAAATTGCTTATGATGATACAATCAACTTGTTTGCATTCTGATATTGATCAGCAAATACCACCAAATTGTCATCTTATTCTGTTGAACAGTACACATGTTCATAGAAAAATACGTACTACACTGTAGCGTGTAATTATGGTTTTATGCATTTCTACATTAACCTCAGAATTGGAACAAGACGGCACCTTACTACTGTCATTTCATCTCCTGACAGTGAAGATATCTTATCTACTGATAATATGGTAAGTGTGTAAACTGTATTAGCAAAGCTGAGCTGTGAAACAAGAATTTAGCCTTCAAAAAAAGCTAGTGTAAAAAATGTAATATCAAAAACTGCAGTCACTCTGTAGTTATATCAATTGACATTAACATCTTTCTTGACTGCTTTATAGTGATGTCTTTTTTCAGAGCTCAGCTGATTTGGACTAGAGATATCATTTATTTTTGTATTTGTACAGGTGTACACAACCCCAAATCCAGCCTGTGATCAGCTTTAGTAGTTGCGTTTGTTTGTGTTTTCATTTTGCAGAATTCTAGTAGAGAATTATTTTTTGCAACTTCTCATTTTGCTGAATGTTGTGTATTAACTGAAGTACAGTATGTGACTGCTCTATTAGAATATCATGACTGTATGCTTACATGACGTACAGCTTACTTTGGTTTTCATGTCGTAACTACCTGAGCTTTACTCTGATTTCCATTCTGTTCTTTATACTGTGGCAGTTTACTAAGGTATACATGATTTACCAAGGGTTGTTACTTTACCCATTTCATTACTTGCAACTGTTCTATTAGGTATCTTCTTATCACACACATGTTGGTTTTGTATTAGAACTCCTTCATCTTTAATTCAATTTCCAAGTATGTTTGTACCTTGATACTCTACTGAAGTCTGCAAGGAAGCTTGGACAGTTTTTGTTTGCATGTGTGCACTTGTACACGAGACAACAAATCACACTTTTATGTTATTGAAATTTGTATGTACAGCTATACATATCCTACCAATGTTCCATCTAAGCAAACTTGCTAGTTTCAGCTACGTATATATGTTCTGTCCTTTTACACAGCTCTATCTACACTACAGTATTTATAGAGAATAATACCATAAACAACTAAAACTTTGCATGACTTCATTTTGGCGAATCAGGATGTGAAGCAGGCTATTGGACAAAACAGTGGCAATTAAAAATTGATTGGTTTGCCCAATTCATAGTCACTTCAAACTTTGCAAAGATCTCTTGCAATCAGTCTGATTACAGGCAGCTTCCGTTTTATTTTGAAGTGATGGATAATGCACAAAGCTGTTAATGTGCTATCCAAAAACTGATACCTTTGTCCTACAAGTGAACAGAAATGAAACATAACAGTGTAGACCAGTCAGTCAGTCAGTTAGAAAAATGATTTTTTGAATATCATACATGTCGAATCACATATTGTTGGTATACTTGGGCTTGATTGTAGCAGCCATGCAATACTACCAAGGTGCTGTGAAAGTAATGTGAGGAGGCTGCACTGGTTTTTGGCTGATGGTTTCTAGAATGAGAAAATTATACCACTAATCCCTACTACAATGTATAATATATAAAACTACTATACCAAAAAATCATGTTCATGCATGTATTTAGGATGATCATAGTTGTGGTCCATCAGAGGACATGTTGATGGAAGGACTTGTGAATGAAGAAGATGCTATCAGAATGATGGAGGAACAACTAAGTATTAAAGAAAGTGAAGAAATGAAACTTAGAGCTGACATTGAGAAGTTGCAACAACAAAACTCTAATACAAGTGAATTGTTGATTGCTACCATTGATAGACCAGATAATACCTTGAACAGGTGATTATAATTTAGTTAGTGCGATAAATTTGTATCTGTCTTGTTGATATATATATATTAACACATGATGTATGTGCACAACCTAAACAGATGAGTTGTGAAAAGTTGTGTGGCATTACTTGCAAAAAAGACATGAAAACATGTGGATAATTATTATGAGTATTTGTACATAAGCCCATAGGTTGGCTTTTGGCTTGCTAATTCTGTATTTTTGTACAATACTCAATTTAGCACTACAGTGTATTTCTTTCTTTATAAAGTAGACTAAAGGTAGGCAGCAGTAGCTCAGTGGTTGTAGCTTTTGATGTTAGACTGATAGTCTTTGAGATCCTCTTTATTCCCTGACATACACTGTATGTATCTCCATTCTAATTGTTCTGTCCTATTAAAGTGTCTTGATGGTGTTATATGTACAGTATCCTCAACTTTAATTTGGCTTATATGAAGGTCTAAAGCATTAGAAAAAATAGCTACTGTATAGTTTCTGTGTGTACATCTGTGGTTGGCATGACAACAAATTATTTCTAGAGCATCAAATGTAATACAACCAATTTCTAAAATCCTGGAAGGTCTATTTAGTACTCTTCAAATTAAATAAAACAAATAAGTTCATGTTATTTGTTAATTGCAAAAAGACCAAGAACTATAAAGAAGCACATTCAAGCTGTTTTGTTTGGAGGTAGCTAGCAGAACAGATGTAGCTCAAATTATACGTAGAGAATTTCACACTTAGAAAAGCTTCACATATATACCTGTACATGTAGCTTGATTCTGTTTGTATGGGTTATGGAAGTGTGAAAACTGAGTTACTGGTTTGCATACAGTACTTGCGTGTTTGCCACATGTTGAAGGCAGCTTCCCCTACACACTACCTCTTGTGTTGACAAGTATAGTAGTATAATGCATACATAGATTGTCACATAACTAAATGATGTTCTCCATTATCCACTGTAGTCTTAACAAGTACAAAGAAACACAATTATTTTGTAACACCATTACAAAAAGAAATTGTGAGGTATACAGTGAGAAGACTGCCCTCTTTAAACAATTACAACAACTGGTGGAAGAGAAGAACAAGTTACAACATCAATTGAAACAAGCCAAGAAGGAAACAGACAATTTCTGTGAACATCTCAGTGAATATGTGATGGAGTCAGAACAACAAACTGAAGTACTAAAGCACAATCTATCAGTGACTCAGCTAAATGAAGAAGAACTTGAAATTGAAAGGTGTGTACTACATGATGTACAGTATATTAAACTTACCTGTGATATAATACTTGTATTTTGTATTCACAATGACCATAATATACTTGTGCTTATTAGGGATGCTATCCTGAATCGTAACTATGAGTTGATGAAACAATTAGAAGTAGCAAATCACAAGCTCAATAACATGATTGACAAACACAAGGAGACAACTGAAGAGTTGGAATTATCCACAAAAAGGTTTATACACACTTTATAGTATAACAATTATATTACCAAATATTGAAGTAAATCATGCAATACAATAAGTCTGTCTTCAATAATCATCATTGTGTCTGTGTATAAAAGAAGAAATGTGAGTAAAAACAAACCTTAAAGTCAGCCATAGGCTGGTTTTGAGGCCTTATAAGGTACAAAAAGAAGTGAGATCCACAAAAACAGCCAAGCTGTGAAAAAAGGTGCGGCCTTAAAAGGCTTGGGTGAAAAAAGTTGTGAAATCAAAGGTGGATGGCTGCAGTGATATTATGGCTACAATGATATTCACGCTAATAAATTTTAACAATGCATATCATTGCAGCCATTTCTTGGCCACCACCTTTGATTTCACAACAATATCATTGCAGCCATTTCTTGGCTGCCACCTTTTCTTTTTTCATCCAGGCTTTTTAAGGCTGCACCATTTTTTCACAGCTTGGCTGTTCTGTGTGGATACGTATTGTAGAATATACATAGTACATGTATATTCACTATTACCACTATAGGAATGACAAAGTGAAATCAACAATTGAGATACTCCAAGAAGACTGTAATTTCCAAGGTGGTGGATGTAGTAGTGAGAAATATCATCTTCTTCAACTCCTTGATGAGAAAATGCGACAACTTCAAGAGCTGGGAAGAACTTTGAATCAACAAAGAAAAACAATCAATGAAAAGGACAAAATTGTGAAGTCAATTAAACTAGAAATGCAGCAACAGTACATTAAGAATTGTGTTGAAGATGGTATGGAAAAAACTTTGAACAGTAAGAAAGAGTGTGTCAACAGCAGTGAAAGTGTAGACATGATAGAAATTGTTGGAAAAGGTAACAAAGATAATCATTTAGGCGAAGAGTATAGTAGAAAAAAAACCTTTGCAGACAAGGTTAAAGAGAAGGCTGAAGTTGTAGATGCAAGAACACTGGTTGGACAAGATAACAAAGATGGGAGTTTGAATGCAGTTACAGAGAACGAAACCTTAGTATAGTCAAAAGCAGCAGATAGCAAAAGTGGTTAAATTGTAAAGCCGACAAACAGCATAGTAAGAATGATAATTCAGGTGAGGAGGATAGTATTAGAAAACCTTAACAGAGAAGGCCAGAGCAAGTAATGTGAAAGACAAAGTTGTAAAGATGAGAATTTGGGAGAGGATGATGGTAATGGAGAAAATGTTTACAGAGAAGAGAAAAGCAACAACCAAAATACGTCTTGCTCATCAACATATTAATATTGTCAAGGAAATGTTTTCAGCTGTCAACATGCTAGCTGTAAGTACTTTTTACCACACTAGCTAGAACAAGTAGACAATATTAGGATAGACAGTAAAGAAGTGACTATGACATTAACCAAGTTATATTATCATTTTGTGTACACTTTTAGTATATTCCAAACTTGATCTAAAGTACGTTCCAAATAATGCTGCACTTAGAATAAATATTTTACTCATCCAAAATACTTTTAAAAGAAGAATATAAGTGCTGATACCAAATCTAGCAAGAAAGAGAAAAGTCATTGATAGGTGAACTTGAATTGTAAAGAGAAGCAACTCAGGATAGAAGGAAATTAGAACATAATTCCATAATTCCCTGGGTACCAAATTAATCATCTGTTTCGCGGATTGTTTTCCCTCTAATAGTGATCCGCAGGTTGAAGTATACATTAAAATGTAAGCTGCAACTGACTGTTTTATATAACTGCTCTGACTATTAGATTATCTCAATCGTGACAGGTACAAAAGCTAAGCAAAATAAAGTCCATTTCCTTTCCCTTTGCTACGTACTACACCTGTTACTGCTTGCACAATATTAAAGAGTCTACAGCCATATTAGCACTCTTTTTAAGAGATCATGTGATTTACATTTATTTTTGGGTTTGCCAAAACATTGACCCGCCACATCTGGGAAACAAAAGATTAATTTGTCATGGCCTCATCTGAATTTCTTTCCATTACAACATTACGTTAGATGCTTATAAAAGACAGCACCATAATTATTTTAAATCACGCGGTTGATCTTGTCTTGCTTTTGATCAATTATACGGCTGCATTACAACAATACAGCTAAAAAGGAAAAGTGGATGGTTTCTCAAACGAATTAACATTTCAGCAAACCAGTAATAGGTAAAGTCAACAGACACATATAGTTTTGCTTCATTACAAGTTCAGGAAAGGACCATAATAGACAATTCATTTTATGGTTTCCCCATAGGAAATGTATGGTGAAAATTTGATTGACCATAAATATTGTATTAGGCATTTGAAAAAAAGCTTGTGAAATATTTGTGGGTCAAGCAGTACTATGTACAAATGAGCCAAATTTCAAGAACATGTGTAATTGCATTCATGATTAATGTTTTTGAGGGTCCAACTCAATGCATACATACTATAGCTTATCTGAAAATTACAAATTCTGCAGTGGAGACACAGTAAACTGCATGCTCCCTCAATTTATCTTCATTCACTCCCAAACTTTAATTTTTGTTGAATCTAGGATCATATCTATAGCTCTGTGTCTAAACCAAAACAGCCAAGCTGTAATAAAAATAAGAGTGCGTCCCCCAAAAAGGCCTGGGTGAAAAAGTTGTAAAATCAAAAGTGGTGGCCAAGAAATGCTTTGATGGTAGGTTAATGATAAAATTTTAACAACGACAATGCAGGTAAATTTGCATTGCATCACTAGGATTTGGCAAAAAAAAATCACCTGGATTGTCGTTATTAAAAATTTTGCTATTGACCTACCATCACAGCCATTTCTTGGCCGCCACCTTGGATTTCACAACTTTTTTCATCCCCGGGCTGCACTCTTTTTTACAGCTTGGCTGTTTTGATTCAGATATCATTTCTTTTTGTATTGCAAGCCACAAAGCTGGCCATAAACTGGCTTTGGTGCTTCCTTTTACTTGTTTATTTCTTTACTACAGGTCGGAATTGCTGAACAAGAGAAGCCATCATAATAATGTATGCACAGCTTTTTGTCTGATTAAATATTTGTATAACTATAACTTTAATACTGAATAAAATGAATGATTATCATATACAAGTAATAAGGTGACTTGTTATATAAGTAGACTGTAGCTGAACTCTCATTGTTTATAGTTGAACTCTTACAGGATGACTTGTTTCTAGCTGAAGGGTGACTTGATTCATATACTAGTTACACATACTTGGTTGTTTTAGTTTTTGGCATGAACAGTGTTAGTTGGGAAAATTGGTCAGTCAATGTTATTAGTTCCTCTTTTCGAAATTCACTAAACAAAAGTAAATAATTGTGGTACATACAGGTGTATCACACATCTCTTTGGTTCAGTCTTGTTATACATATTCAACTAGCCATGCAGTTACAATTATAAAACTATAAAAGTCTCCGCAAGTGTGAAATTGTGGGACTGCTCAGTGGTTTATAAATGGCTAGACTGCATGGATTTACACCTACATAGCATATGTGAGAATGTAGATAACTCCTAAAGCTATAATAATAACTCAAATCTAAGGATACCAATTGTGTTGCAGTACAATTCTGTTTCATACAAGCTTCATCTGATCATTTGTCTCCTATAGTGACACTCCATCTGTCCTTACAAGTATCACCAAAGATGAATAATTTGGACACAACTATACAAGGCTACAGGTCCTGATAACATTCCTCCGATTGTATTGTCAAAATGGTGCATCTGTACTATGTCAACTATTACATTATTTATTCTCCCTAGCTACAGACTGGAAGATTCATGAATATTTAAATCTGGTGACCCTACCCTGGTGAAAACCTATTCTCCCCATCTCCTTACTCAGCAATACATCTAACGGATACTTGATGGATATAATCTATGACTAAAGTATCAATCACATCTCTTGCAGCTTTAGGGCTTTTTAACCTATCTTTTTTTCTTTACCACAGGAAGGAGAAAAGATTAAGCGGATGTTAAGTACTTTAAATATTTCTGATTTTATCAGTAAATGTACAAATTATATATATAATACATGTATTATTACAGAACTCTCTACATGGTGGTTTCTTTGTAACTGAACACTCTACAAGGTGACTTCTTCTAGTTGATCTCTCTATAGGGTGAATTGTTTGTAGCTGAACTATCTACAAGGTAACTTCTTCTAGCTGATCTCTCTACAGGGTGATTTGTTTGTAGCTAAACTATCTACAAGGTAACTTTTTCTAGCTGATCTCTCTACAGGGTGATTTGTTTACAGCTGAACTCTTTACATGATGGTTTCTTTGTAGCTGAACTCTCTACAAGGTGACTTCTTCTAGCTAAACTCTCTACAGGGTGAACTTTTTGTAGCTGAACTCTCTACAGGATAATTTCTTTGCAGCTGAACTCTGTACGTAATGGTTTCTTTGTAACTGAATTCTCTACAAGGTAACTTCTTCTAGCTGATCTCTCTACAGGGTTAATTGTTTGTAGCTGAACTCTCTACAGGGTGATTTGTTTGCAGCTGAACTCTCTACAGGGTGATTTGTTTGCAGCTGAACTCTCTACAAAGTAACTTTTACTAGCTGATCTCTCTACAGGATCACATGTTTCGAGCTGATCTCTCTACAGGGTGATTTGTTTGCAGCTGAACTCTCTACATGGTGGTTTCTTTGTAACTGAACTCTCTACAAGGTGACTTCTTCTAGCTGATCTCTCTACAGGGTGATTTGTTTGTAGCTGAATTCTCTACAGTGTGATTTGTTTGCAGCTGAACTCTCTACATGGTGGTTTCTTTGTAGCTGAACTCTCTACAAGGTGACTTCTTCTAGCTGAACTCTCTACAGGATGATCTTTTCGTAGCTGGACTCTACAGGTGATTTGTTTGCAGCTGAACTCTCTACATGGTGGTTTCTTTGTAACTGAACTCTCTACAAGGTGACTTCTTCTAGCTGATCTCTCTACAGGGTGATTTGTTTGTAGCTGAACTCTCCACAAGGTAATTTCTTCTAGATGATCTCTGTGTAGGGTGAATTGTTTGTAGATGAACTGTCTAAGGTAACTTCTTCTAGCTGATCTCTCTACAGGGTGATTTGTTTGTAGCTGAACTCTCTACAAGGTAACTTCTTCTAGCTGAACTCTCTACAAGGTAACTTCTTCTAGCTGAACACTCTACAGGATGACCTTTTCGTAGCTGAACTCTCTACAGGTGATTTGTTTGCAGCTGAACTCTCTACATGGTGGTTTCTTTGTAGCTGAACTCTCTACAAGGTGACTTCTTCTAGCCGATCTCTGTACAGGGTGATTTGTTTGTAGCTGAACTCTCTACAAGGCAACTTCTTCTAGCTGATCTCTGTACAGGATGAATTGTTTGTAGCTGAACTCTCTACTGGGCGATTTGTTTGTAGCTGAACTCTCTACATGGTGGTTTCTTTGTAACTGAACTCTCTACAAGGTGACTTCTTCTAGCTGAACTATCTCTTTCCGTAGTTGAACTTCCTACAAGGTAACTTCTTCTAGCTGATCTCTGTACAGGGTGAATTGTTTGCAGCTGAACTCTCTACAGGGTAATTGTTTGTAGCTGATTTCTATACAGGTTACTTGTTTCTAGTTGATCTCTTGAATTTCCTTCAGGGTGACTGCTCTATTAGGATGACTGCTCTATTAGAGTATCTCGATCTCGCACTTGCTACACCAAGTCGGATTTCATGTTATAACTATATGGCTTTAAATCTAATTCTTCTACACCATTGAAGAGCCTTTCTAAGATGATTACTCTATCTGTACAGCGATTTTCAAAGCATCATCCCAAGCGGTTTTTCTGGTAGGCGTAGCAAGTAGTCGTTTTTAATTAGCTAAGGCTACTCCAAATAAATTCTCTGTTTCCCGTCCTGTGCTCGGGCATATTTGCATGCAGGCGGGCGGTCCATTTCCATTATTTCATTATAAGATTGGCAGCTTTTCAAGCCATTATTTACCTGGAACAACCATAAAAAGCTGCATAAAAGAATGCTTAAGCTTGTTCCTTCCTTTTTAAGTTGCAAAAATTAAACAAATTGTGAAGTGTGTGCCAACTTGAGCTGACACCGTTTCGAGATGGCTTTTACTGAACCTGTCAGTATGCAAGAATAACCGGAAAATAATGGAAGAATACGGAATAATGGAAGTTTTAAAGCTGACAGTAACCAGATGCGGGCGGTGGACGGGAAACAGAGAATTTATTTGGAGTGGCCTAATCTCGATTGTGTACTTGTTACACACTGTTGGTTTTTTCGTTGTATCTTCCTAGCTGGTTTTTAGCTCGATCTCTTTCAAACCACAAAAGGTTTGAGGTTCAATAGTTGATCTATTCGCCCACCGATCTTCAGCTTCTTCCCGCAAGCGGTTTACCCTGTAGGCGTGACAACATATTGGTGTTATTATTTTGTGAATAATCGCTAATAGCTAACTCTTTACCTGTTTATCGTATTCCAGCCAAAATTGGTACCGCGATCGGCGCGATGTGCCTTTATACCCCCCTTCTGAGTGCCAAATTTCAAGGCAATCGGATAAGGCGTTCGCATCTAATAAAGTGTGCGAAAAGAGGAAGAAAATAAGAAGAAAAATAACGAAGAAACTAAGCCAATTTTTGAAGTCGCATATCTCGAGAACGCTTGAAGCGATTTTGCTCAAATTTGGTATAGCTATATGGATAAGGTTTCCAACCCAAAATATGAAGGTGGTTCCTTTTGTTGTTTCTGGTGATTTTCACACAGACTGACCTTTAAGATAAAGCAAACAAGTGCTAATTTATTATTGGGTTGCTTGTAGCATTGAGTATCAGAATATAAGTTTAACACACAAAAAGATATAGCTAAAAAGTGGTCACGTGACCAAAAATATCATAATAGTTAAATTAGGAAGCTTATTAGAAAATCGTTGTATTGTAGGGTGACCGAAGTCACAACTAGTGTATTTTCTTGCCTTATAATGAAGACTTCTACATCTAGTAGTTTTATAGCACATCCATTATAGTTGCAATGGGACTGTACTGTTGGCCATGTGACCTCTTTTTGGGTATTTATAGTTAAAAGTTAAAACTGCACTGATATTGAAAGTAATAGACAGTTTAATAATATATCAGCACTTGTTTGTTTTATCTTAAGGTCAACCTGCATGAAAATCATCAGAAACAATGAGAAAGGCTGAGGCATCATCTTATTTTGCAGTGGAAATCCTATATGAAGGGATTTTTGGTCACGTGGCCACTTTTTTGATATTTACGCATGTTAAAAGTGTGCTGATAGGAACTGCTGCAATAACAAATTAGCATTTGTTTACTTTAACTTGAAGGTAAATCTGTGTGAAAATCTCCAGAAATAACAAAATGAAGCACCTTCCTATTTTGAGTGGAAACCCTAATATGGAGTACTGAAGTTGGCGGGCGTGTCCACAGCAAAAATCGTCTTGTTTCATCAAGGCAGCACAGAGCTACGGAGGTGCAAAAATTGCGTTTTCGTTCTTCCTGTCAATATATTCACGGGTGTTGCGCGCCGGCTTCTTGGGCCGCACGACATGTGTGTCTTGATAACAGGGTGTCAATTAGACTCTCAAATGTGGATTGTATGAATTCAACTGCATAGTCAAGTGGTCCAACTTGATGAAGTTGTATAATATTAAGCCAAGTTAATGGAGTACATGGGCACCCATATGGCAGAAATATTAGTATAGGAGTGTGCTGTTTAGGGTTAACCCATGCACAGTGCAACACTTGCAAGTGTTATTTGTGAAGGTAGCAAAGTAACTTCTTCTAGCTGATCTCTGTACAGGGTGAATTGTTTGTAGCTGAACTCTACAAGGTAACTTCTTCTAGCTGACCTCTCTACAGGGTGATTTGTTTGTAGCTGAACTCTCTACAGGTGATTTGTTTGCAGCAGAACTCTATACATCTTATTAGCTGAACTCTCTACAAGGTAACTTCTTCTAGCTGATCTCATTACAGTTTGACTTATTTGTAGTTGATCTCTCTACAGGGTGAGCTGTTTGTATAGCTGAACTCTCTACATGGTGGTTTCTTTGTGGCTGAACTCTCTACAAGGTGACTTCTTCTAGCTGAACTATCTCTTTCCGTAGTTGAACTCCCTACAAGGTAACTTCTTCTTGCTGATCTATCTACAGGGTGCCATAGTATCAGGGCCTTTGCTGTTTATTCTGCACATGAATGATCTTGATGCCATCCGCCATCCACTAGAGTAAAGCTCTCCTCTTTGCCAACAACAGTTACAACACATATAAAGTCACCTGATGATCAAAAACATCTCCAACGTAACTTAGGCAACTTATCTTCCTGGAGTACTATTGATCATACACTCTTCTACAACTCCCTTAATAGAACTTTTGCATCATATAGCAAAAGAGGTGTGTTCATTAACACTTTCCACAACCACAAAGATCTTGGAATTATAATCAATGATCATCATGATGCCATTGTTAGCAATGCTTTCAGGACTCCGGGCCTCATTAAAAGAACTTTCAGCAGAACTATACCGGTAGTCAGTTCGCATTCACCTGAGCCCTCCAAATATAGTAATATCAAAGAGGTGAACATGATTATGATTTTGAGTAGGGATGAGCGATTGTGATGTTTTGCTACTTTCACGATTGTAGGATGCAATGTATCATGATTATGATAACTATCACAATGTTATAACTTATATGCATCAATAACATCGCATATGTACAACTTTGTATGAATTATTTACACATAGTGAAATTGTGTACTTGTTCAACACAATTAAAGCCATAGGCAGTTACAGATAGCATAATAATTCATAGAAATTCTACGGTGTCTAATACATGTAATAAGATTTAATCATAAATGAACTGCACTGTCTCAGGATTATATAGGCTTGTTTTCTGGATTGTGTTCTTCCACAACAACACACATTTGCATGTGATGTTACAACATCATGCGATAATTTATAATACGCATCTCAACATCAAGATGTTCAGAGACAATCATGATTAATCCCAAAATCGATATAATCTCCCAGCCCTAATTATGAGTATTGAAAAGTACAGTTTACAAACTGATACTTACAAACTGATATAGCTTTTCAGAGGGAAAAAGTTTACAAATAATGCCAATCAAGTTAGCCAAAAAATACTTCTACAGATTGAGATTCAATAGCGTCAGTGGGTAGATTGTTCTATCATTAATAGATCTGGGGCTGAATTTATAGCAATTTTTTCTGGAAAAGGGAATCTTGAAATGGAGAGGGTGGTGGTGGCGAGTGGGATAGGTATAGTGTTGGAAAAGTAGCTAGGAATTGTTAAGAATGATGAGGAGTAAACAATATTGTACAAAAATTTGTTACATATTGTCAATGTTGGAGAGAATTAGACCATTCTAAATTTGCTAACATGTGTTCACTCCCTATGGTATTGTACTGGAACAAGCATGTTTTCAAGCTGTAAACATGTTTGTGTGTTTGAATCATCTATGTAATAAATGCATGGGATAATTGTAAAGCTCATAATTCACTTCTTCCTATCTATATCAAAGCACTTTTTTTGATACACAGTTCCAGCAGTGTGTAAAGGGCTTCACAGCACCTAAATGTTTGGGTAGCTGGTTCATGTAACAAGAATTATTAACAAGAAACGAGGACTCAGGTGAACACAAACCTCAAGTCAAGTTGTAAATAGCACTTATTAGATCTCAAGTACTATAATTGTGAATGCATCAAGTAAATTTCAGGAATAATACACGTTTTAGAAATCCCGAGAACAAGTTCTTGAAGTTCATTTGTCCTTAATTACCCCAACTTTCATACATTGTTTTCACATATTCATATCTTTGGAATGGTTGATCCTATCACCAAAAACTAAATGGCATCTTGCTGTAAATGATGTAGCAAATCTGTTGAATGCTATTTCAAGTCTGTGCACTATAGCATATGAAAGTTGTTGCCAATTGTATTTTGATAAAGAATTTCAATAAAAATATGTACGCAGTCATAATTTTACATGATGCCATCAATTATTACATTAAAATTGCATCAAAACTTAATACTATGTAGCTAATGCCTTGTGTAGTGATAATATTAAATAAAGAGAAAAATATTGGGTGTGAATAATTCCTGATTTTTACTTGATGCATTCACAATTATTATTGTTTCTAGTATGGCAACCCTACTTAATCAAAGGCATCAAGAAACCAGAATGACTTTCAATGCTAAGCTACATACAAAAATATTATTATTTTAAGTGACTCTACACATCTGACTATTATACAAGACCAGTTAAAACTCACTTCCAAATATTTCCTCTGATGCACATCCTTGACATTCTTCTCATCAAGAACTCTACTATTAGTCAGGGTTGTAAACCTTTAAAAAAGGCCTTTTTGTGCACTTTTGGATAAAAGCATGAAACTTGGCAAAAAGTTTGTGTGTATGACAAAGATTATTTTTTGATAGGGAGCCACCTCAGATTTGACCTTTGGTGACCTTTAAAGGCAATTTAATGTTCAAAAACCGTCAGCTTTGTCTCTATTTCATGTTTGTATGATCCAAAATCCACAAACTTGGTGTCAAATTGAAGCATTTGCCCTAAACGAATAAGTTGGTTTTTACAGAAAGTATATAGCTTATTCTGTTGTAAAGTTACAATGATTTTTGTGGTAAAATATGCCACTATTGTCTCCCGCCCACACACAATTTTGAAATATGTATACAGAAAGAAAGTTTACTTTTAAATTAAGGCTTTACAGCACAAGTGCTCAAGGGTCTGTAGGACACCCGGTCCTACAGTCTGTTGAAATTTGTTGTGTTTAAAAAGGTGGAGAAAGGAGAAAAAATCCATAACTGGAATGACCTAGGCAGCTGCGGCCTCAAACCTGCAGCCATCCGATTAATGCTCAAACGCTTACAAGAGTCTGCCAGGCAGCCAGGATGTTCAATTTCATATATACATATATATATCCATAGGAACTCTATAGAGAGTGACTTATTATCTCAAAGTACCCCAGGTGGAACCAAATGAACATTAGTATATTTATAACAGCACAAGTGCTGAAGGTCTGTATAGGACACCTGGTCCTACACCCTGTTTAAAGTTGTTACATAAGTGTACTTATTCTGTATAACAATTAGACATGTTAAATAGGCATGATACTTAGGGATAGATCAATTGACTGCCATGGGCTACATGGCCATGCAGGTCATTATTCTGAATGGCGGGTTTATGTATGAGGTACCAGGGGCGGATCCAGAGTTTGGAAAGAGGGGGGGCACCTTGCTGAAAAACAGTTGAAGACCAAAAAAAAAAAAAAAAAGAAAGATCACAACAGTAATAGCTAGTGATCCTTTACCAAATATATCACGTCTGTTATGTAAAATAAAATCCTATTTATAGCTTCATAGGTAAGCTACACTGCCTCATGAACATTGTGACTGCTTTATTAGAGTAGCTGACTGCTCTATTAGAGTATCTCGATCTTGTATGCAATTTCTTGAAGGGGGGCATTTGCCCCAAATGCCCCATCCTGGATCCGCCATTGGGTGCAATTTGTGTAAATTTTGCAAATTACCCACTAAATTTTAGCTGCATGCTTTTGTATGAATTCACACATTTCAACTAAGCTTTCTGGATTCTACTTTTATTGAATCATCATAGTGAAGACAATTATTTGTGTTTTGCAGACTAAAGTTTGCATTTGCAGAAATTTCTGCCGTAGACTATTTAGATTTTATATGAACTAGCACATATATATAGTATTACTATAAAGTTTAGTATCTATACTGAAGAATATTTGAAACCACCCTATACACCTTATTCAGGCAGTCAGTAAGTTAAGTCACTAGGTCTAAGTCCTTGTAGGTTAGGTAATTCTAAGGCTGCAGCACATGTTGCTGTCAGACCTTCAGTGCTGGTCACTGTAAAGCGCTAATAATAATAATAATAATAATAATAATAATACAATAGCAACTCAGTATATATTAGTGCATATCATACTATAATTATTCTTATTATATTTTAAAGCAATTACTGTGAAACCTCTCTAATTCAACACCTGTATCTAATCCAGAATATCTCTGTAATCTGACACTGTTTGCTGCACCAATAAAATAAGACTTTGTCTGTTTGATATTGCTTGATAATCCAACATCCCCACACAGGTTTTTGAACAAAATAATGGGTGATACGGTAACTGATAAATTATAGGAAAATTCTATACGGGCAACTAAACTAAGTAAAATTGATTTATTGCTCGTACATACCATTTTAAAATTAAAGTATAGTGTGACTATCTATGTTGTACATTTTAAAATAAATTGTTAGAAACTTAGTAATTTTCTCAATTCCTATTTGTACAGTTTACTGTGTAGCTAGTGTCAATAGGGGTGATCAATATGTGCAGATATTATAATGCTGTTTGGCTATAGTGGTATTTATACTACTATTGTAAATAAACTACCAATTCCTTTACTATCTTATTGCACCAGGTTAGTAAGCACTGCTTAATGCTAGTTGCTTGTGCTACCAATCACAACACAAATCACAACACACCAACATAATGCTTGGTATACTGTATATTAGCACCATTTTAGCCAAGTGTTCTATAAGTATGCAGTGCATTTTAGTGTACAATGTACATTCTATATGTCTTGAAGTTAACTTTTATAGAAATGTGGTTTCTTAACACAGGTGGTCACTATATGATAGGTTCCACCTTACAATTGTAAATGATATCACATTACTAACTCAGCATCCAATAATAATGTTGGAAATACAAATCTGTACCATGTATAAGTACCATACTGCATGGTGTGCGTGGGCAGGAGAAAATAGGGCTACTTTTTGCTCTTATAAATGGCTATAACTTTGCAATAGTAAAAGCTATGGACTTTCTTTAAATGTTAGTGTACTCTTCAGAGCAAGAGCATTAATTTGACACCAAGTTTGTGAATTTTGAACCATTTAGCTATAGGTGAGACAGATGAAAAACTGACCATTTTTAAGCATTAAATTGGATGTAAAGGTTACCAAAGGTCAAATCTGAGGTGGCTCCCTATCAAAAAATAACCTTTATGATACATGCAAACTATATGGCAAGTTTCATGCTTTTATCCAAAACTGCACAAAAAAAGGTCTTAGTATACCCTAACTATATAATCATAATATCAAAATTATAACTATGTCATTTTCTACTGCCCATATAGCACCAGGTCTTGTGGTGTTAAATTAAGACACAGTATATCTACAATAAACAAAGAGCATTGTTTTTTTAGAATCAGCTGTATGTGGAACTCTTTCAATTGGGGGGGGGGGGGGGGGCAAGGGGGCTTTAACCCCTATAGGGCCTGTCAAAAGGATTATGAAGGATAGCCCCCTAAAATTATCTATAGCTGTCATTGAGAGTTCACTAGTTTGTTTTCATAATAATCAAGACTCACGGTAGTGAGGCGCGCGGCCACTACTGTGAGTTATTTATATGTATAGGAACGGTTTCGCAATATTAGCCCTGGATTATGCAACATCTCTCAATACGTAGCGTTACGTGTTAAAAAAAATCTTTGGGAGTCGTTATAGTCTTGCGACCTCACTAAAATAGAAAAATAGGCGTATTTACACATATTTCACTTTATTTCTCTACCTTTATGTTACACCGGGAATGTCTATTTTACGGACGGTCGGACCGGAAGTTCATGTTTAGCAAGCCAAGTGTTTAATACGTTCAAGTTTATTTTACGGACCAGACTAGAAATAGTCTGTGTGCCAGCCCACGAACATTTTTCCAGCTCTGTCGTGCTCGGATGGTTGTAGCTTCGTATTGGTCTGGTCACTCTCGTGCTGGGCGTACGTAGCTATAGCTATCTATAGCTAGCCATAGCCCTGCAAAGCCATTTTAACGACAGTAACTGTATAGCGGCTTACAGTAAATAGCAACCTCGATAGCAACTGTTCACGGGTGAAGCTTATCAGAACCGGATGACAGCAATCTTGCTAATGCCCTTTAAATAGCTACCTGGCAGTAGCAAACGTTTAGCTGTATAGTGTCGAGCATGCTAGCACGGCGCTTTTCAGGTGATAGAACAAATCAAATGATTGAAAATAATGGCTACTCGACAATATATCAGTCTGTACATGTAGCAGCTTGAAAGCTTTTTATACAACCAAATAATCAAGCATGCATGTGTATAGATAATGATTTGAAGCACAGCCTGGATTTATAAGCAATAGCTACTGCCCAAGGAACATAATATCTGTTCCAAGCATCTTTGTTGTCATAGTATAGCTACCACTGAGGGTGCCACTTTTCATCAGATCACTGTTATCTGGTTGCTTTGGAATATAGAATTGCACTATTTTGTTGTCAGATTTTAAATTCCCTCTTCTTATAGAAGTTTCCTTTACTAGGAAACATTGAAAATTACAGTGCTGATTTTGAAGACATTAAATTCCCACGGAGATCCAAGTTGTCAACCAAGGCACAAAGCAATGGAATAAGTAATGCTAGTAATTTATACGAGGCGGATTTATATGCCAGAGTCATCAAGATTCTCACGTATGCATGCATATCTACAAAATTTAGAATGTGGATGGACCGGACTCTCTGTCTGTTGCAAACATGTCATTTGAGCTCAAACATGAGAGCTAGCTACATGCTATATAACATAAATGTATGTAATTCCTGGTCAGGTTACTGACAGTTAGCCAGTGATGTCTGTCACCATCATGTAGCAGTAAATTTTTGGATATAACTAGCACTGACTGCTGAGTATGTATAGTTCATTGTGAGTCCATTAAAAACATCTTGGCTGATTGTACAGGGTAAACTGGCGGGCATTGATAACACTGCAATTTGTCCATGCTCCTGTGGTGATCACTGCATGCTTTATCAGAAACCCTGAGTATAGTGACTTGTATAATAATGCACATGCATTATTATTATCAATTGTAATTACATCCAATCATGAGTGGCCCATGCATTGTCATTTAAAGTTTGCTTGTTAGATGGGGACATGATATGGAGGAGACATCAAGACCATTTAAGACGACATCAAGAAACCACTGTCACTGAGCCATTTGGATCATCTGGCCAATAATAGAGACTGTTCCCTCCCTTTTGCCACATCATAACCCAAGATGTAGTTGTATACCAAACCTATAAAAGGTATCAGAATTGTGTAATAATTGCTCCGTCAATTAAAGGAGATGTAGCTATTGACTTGTAATAATGCACACACATTATCAATTGTAATTACACCAAATCACATGCACCTTGATGTAATACAACTTAGTTTCAGTTTTGTAAGAATTGCTGTAGTTTCATGCTGTTGTGTCCCGTTCGAAGTGGGGATGTACCTGTGTTTTTTGTAACCATTGTGTGGTTTGAATTTTTTGAGTGATTATAATACCCTGATCTATAAGTTTCTGTGGAAACTGGACTACTATATGTACACTGTGGTATTGCGCATGAATCAGACTTAGGTAATATTTAACAAGTCAAGCATTCAAAAGACTTGCACACATGTCCTTTCCATCTGGTGTCACACACACACACATTGTTGAGCTCTACCAAAAAGCTTTTGTTCCACTTTGATACCAGTATATGCAATGCCGCATGGTAAGATTTCCAGTCCTCTGTGTACAATTATCGTACAAACCAATATCACATGAAAATGTTACAGTATAGCTTACTGTGTAATATTACAGCAGTTTTTTATAGTCTAGCATGCTATGCTACATATACAATTGCAAGTATTATACAAAAGGCCATAGCTATTATTTTTGACTGGCCAATTTTCCTTGATCTGTATCAGAAGAAAAAGTATTCATTAATTTGGTCAAACCTGCCATTGGTTACACACTGAAACAATGTTTTGGCTCTTGCATGCAGCAATAGCTAACTATCCTTCCAAAAAATTTCTTGCTCAGACTGCTCAACAGCTCAGTGACAACTAGCAATAGCTATAGGTAACAACTAGCAACAAATAGCTACAGTAGGAGTTTACTTTTATAGACTACACACTCTTATGGGCATAAAAAATTTGCCTCCAGTCCCCAGAGAAGTCACACATTGCCTTGCACATGGCTAATCTGCGATCTCTGTCCCTGAATCACCTGCACTGACGTTTTAAATTAACCATCTTATGACTTCGTGTACGGCTAAATCTTCACTCTTGTCCACTTTGAAACAATGGCATTCTACATTATGCTGAGATAGCTACTAAACACCACTAGCTCTGATGGGACCCGAAAACCAGCAGCTCTCACAAGCTTTTAGCCTTTAGAGCCTTACACACGGAATTCAAAAAGCACGCACGATCATGAAAGCCGATCCACGTGCATGCATGCCTTAATTATACCTCTTCCGGTCTGGTCCGTAAAATAGACCTGCTAAACACCTAGCTTGCTAAGCAGGAACTTCGGGTCAGGTCCGTAAAATAGACACTCCCGTTCCATACGGGCGCCGCGAGACTACTTTCGACCGGAAGTAGCTAGCATGGAAATTTACGCATGCGTTGTACATGCATGGTAAGTATATAAAGGGGTAACTACCATATTATTATGCTGATACGTAAGGCTATAATTGTTAGTGTTATTAGCGCTTTACAGTGACCAGCACTGTTTCGATTTCAAAATGATTCTTTTGATTTTGGCATTGATTCTACTACTGGCAGCGGTATACGTGTGTTATTATCATTACTACTGGCCTTACTTCCAGCAGCGCAAGCTCATCGGTCTAGACGGACCCAAACCACTACCGTTCTTCGGCAATTTTCTTGAGCTACTGAAAGCTGGGAAACATGCACCCACATGCTACGATAAGTGGTACCAAAAATACGGACCAAACTATTTGATGTATTTGGGCATCGTGCCCGTGATTGTTACTCAAGATCCAGAAGTAATCAAGGATGTTCTGGTGCGAAAATTCGACCATTTCGTTGACCGTTATCCAGACAACGCTAACCTCTTGAAGCACATATTATACGCCAATAGAGCACTGTCCACGGTAAATGGGGATGAATGGCGACAGATGAGGCGTATGATGTCTCCTGGATTCAACGGAAAGAAGTTAAAACTGTTAACTCCTATTATAGAACTGAGTTGTAGACAATTAGTAGATGCTCTGAGAAAAAAAGCTGACACTGGCGTTACCGAAGATGTGACAGAGTCTTTTGATTGCTTTTCCATGGAAGTGATATTGATGAGCATTTTCGGTAGGAAGTGCAACCTCCATGAAGGAACAGACGAAATGGTTACTGCAGTAAATGCAGCGTTTACAAAGACGTTTGGAGTTCTGTATGCCCAAGAAATGGCTATGGCTTTTCACTCGCATTTTCCCTTCTTGGCACCATTTGTGCAATATATGTTGGCCTATACCAGCATAGCTAAACAGTGGATCCCAGTGCAGGACATTGCAGGTCGTATTATTCAAGAAAGGAAAGATTCAGACATTAAGAGAAGTGACATAGTACAGTACATGTTAGATGCAAAAGACGATAATTACAAAATGACAATGCTTGAAATGGTGTCTACAGCTGTTTTGATAATATTTTCTGGCATGGGACACAATATGACATTCATGGGCCATTTGCTGGCAACACACCCAGATGTCCAAGATCGACTCATTGCTGACATCAAAAACTATTTTTCCAATAATCCTGATGCCACATTGGTTGATGCTGCTGAAAATATTGAGTATGCTGAGATGATACTTTGTGAGGTTCTAAGGCTATTTCCAGCTATTAACATGTTATCCCGCTACTGCTCTGAGACTGTCACTACTAACAATGGTATAGTTATCCCCAAAGGTTGTCAAGTGTACATGCCGATTTATAACATACAACGTAACCCAGTGTTCTGGCCTGACCCAGACAAGTTTGATCCAGAACGATTCGGGCCAAATGCCAAGGTACCCTACGACCCTGCTACATGCATTACTTTTGGAGATGGTCCAAGAATGTGTCCTGGAAGACAGTATTCACATATCAAAATAAAAATGGCATTGATCAGTATGCTACGAGAATTCAAGTTTGTCAAGACAGAGGAGACTGATGTTCCTTTACCATATGACAATATCTTTCAAGTAACTCCACTCAAGCACCTAAAAGTAGCCGTTGTATCAGTTTAAACTTTTATAACAAGCACTTTATAGAAATATATAAAGCAGTGTGTACAAGTAGGTTTTCTTCATTATGATACAATTTACATTCTTTGCAGTAACAGTATAAATCATTTAGTAGTCTGGAGATGTTGCCTTACAAAATATGGTTTCACACATCTGTTTCATGCATGCACAAAGATTCCGGTGTATAAGTATGAATGTATACTTACTTACACGAAAGTGCGTTATGACGTGCAAGTTTATTGTTTCAACATGTATAGGTCTGATGCACCTTTCTTCGTCACTAATACCTAATTTTAATTACAATTTATAACCATATAATATAGCTACCCTCTCTGGCTAACTATACTGCCTGCAGCACTGTGAGCTACTAGCAGAAACTAGCCATATGAGTGACATGATAGCCTGTCCTATACTCACACTAAATAAATGTTTTCGAGAATGCCAAACTAGTCATAAGCATTGTTGTGAGTCATTTGCTTTTACTGTATCTACACTGGTGCATCAGTGTGATTAGGAAGGCTCAGTCAGCAGTATTATTTTCCAGTTAAAATGTACCTGAATGTATCTATGCATGTGCAAAGGCATGTACACCTGTACAAATACAGTATGCACTCAATTAATTACCAGCCGCTATAACACATTCTTTTTGTGGTCACATATAAACATTTCCCTGATGAGTGCACACACAAATGTTATATGGCATGAGTGCATAATTATAAGTATGAACATGTGATTTTGTACAAGTTGAGTCAGTATAAGCAAGAGTTCATAAAGAGGGAGGAAGAGTGTCCAACACCGTATTACCTGGTCAAAACACACTGTGTTCAAAGAATGCACAATGACTATCAGCACCATGACTAAAGTTTATTAAGTTGCTGCTACTGAAAGGGTGTCAATTCTATTGAAGCAAAGCACTAAGAGAACGATTCCCTTTGATAAATCAACACCTATCAATGCATTTCAGTAGGTGAAGCCAGGTATGAGCCTTATCCAAAATTACATCACAAACATAAAATGGCTGCTGTAGTGTGGGGACGTTCATAAAATTTGTATGGGCGACTATGGGAAGAAAAATTTTGAATGGCGACATCTCAGCTAAGATGGAAGATATCAAGCTCTAACCAGCAGGTGTGGTTATAAATTAGCTTAAAGAATAGGAATCTAGCGTTGTTTTGAAAATCAGCCGAAAATTGCTTTTACGCACTTATTGTAATGTCTTATAGCCACACCTGCTAGTTAGAGTTCGATATCTTCCTTCTTGGCTGAAATATTGCCCTTCAAAAATTTTCTTCCCATAGTCACCCATACAAATTTTACGAATGTCCCCACACTACAGCGGCCATTTTTATGTCTGTGACGTAATTTCGGATAAAGCTCATTGGACTTGTACTGAAGTATACTGAAGCATTCAGGATATGATGCAATCTTTGTGTTTTGACCAGGTAATGCAGCATTGGATATTCTCCCTCCCTTTCTATATTATGAACTCTTGGTATAAGCAAAAATTAGGGGACTAGCTTTCAACATACTCTTATGAATCCTTGCTTTGCATTTTATCATTTATCTATTTTACCTGTTAGCACCAGAGAGCATGCTCACAATTTTGTATAATTTATCATTGTTGGTCACATGATTGCATGTCCTATACCAAAATTGATGATTTAATGTTTGAGTGATCAAGTAAAGTGCTTTAGGTCCGGCAAAATTAATTCACAAGTTATGGTCCTGTCTGCATGGTATTTCAAGGTTGCACCAAATATTATTATTCAGAGAGAATTTTAAGGAAGAAACTAAGAACAAGAGAATTTTAAATCAAACTCAAAAATATGTTATCATTGAAGAAAGATCAATGTTATTCCATCTATCTATCTTACATAACAAACCAATACACATGTCTCACTTTTCCCCTGATTATATATGAAACAAAGATCATTAAACTTCTCTTGTAAAGGTGAAAACACGTGTACAGTGATATTGTGGATGGAGGCCTTCATCAACCACCAGACAAAAATTTACAGATTTTTTCTTTGATGCAAGTCACAGTTTCAAATTGTAGCATTATAAAATTTAGGCTTGCGTTATTTTACAATAATATGTCAGATTTCTGCAGATTTGGTCACAATAAACACATGTAAGACATATGATTGAAAACTATGGAACTGAAAACTATCTTTTGGCATGTTGAGATATGTATGTAGGAATACTGCATGCAGTACAGAGTGTAACTCATTTTAACTCATTTTAAAGTTTCTTCTTCAGACAGTGGTTGCCCTTGATACAGTGCATAAGTGCCACATGGTGCAATTTGTAGCCCAAATAGTCAGTGGTTTCATCACTTATGTGCACTGTACATGTAAAATTATAATAATAAATACTGAATATTCAGTTCCATAATCTCTGAGCTGTGCATGCCCTCTATTCAGTCAACCAATTGTTAGCTACACGAGGATCATATACTGCTTCACTAATAATACATAAAGAATAGAATAAATTAAGTCAAACAATGCATGGTATAGAGTTAGAGATGCTATAATTTCTACAAAAATACACAACTTTGAAAGCAAAAGCAGAACCCAAGCTAGACTGGCCGGAAGTGATATGCTTGCAGCACAACTGGATGTGTGTTTTTAAACAGACCTCAGCACATACATACCCACTCTCTGTACATTAACTTCAACTTACACACTACAAACACTAGACCTTGTTTTATGCTGAAATAAGTAGACACAAGTAAAGAAAGAAGAGTGATATACATAAAGAAAGCAAAGTAAGTCTTGTCATCATGGTCCAATGAATAAAATAATCTGTAATTGATGGATTGTTATTTTAAGTACCACATATTTCTATACTAAAGCCATACTCAAATAAATGTTAAGGCTTACTACCATAGCATTTATGCTTTAAAAGAGCATTTGTCATTTTTTTGATAGGTGATGAATGGCATGGCAGTGAAGAAAATTGATTAGTAAAAGATCTGATGATTGAGAAACCATGCAGAAAGCAAAAGTAAAACCGCATATTTGATAATATAATGTATTATGAATTCTGGTCCATGAAATGTACCTCGCATTCTGAAATGAGTTAAGACATGGGGTTTAAGCTAAACTGTGTATTGAGATTCCTTAAAGAAGGTTTAGGAGATTTGGTTTACCCGTTTGTGAAGTTGTAACATATTTAGTGGAACTACAGAGCACTCTTAAAAGTCTAAATGTGATACCATGAATAGTGATACTGATGATATTAAATTATTGTAGTCTTTTTTGGCCAATCTCATTTAAGAGGGTACCAGTTGTCTGTAGAGTTCACAAATACATTATAAATCAAGATATCTTTTCATATATTACAGCTCTAATTTTTACTTCTCTCTGCCTCCTTGGGATATTCACTCTACTGTACTGTCAAACTCAAGTTCACAGACTAAGCAATTGGATTACAAGTAAAAGTGCATGTGTAGGAACCTGCTACCACTTGTAAATCACTGTATAGATTCATTTCTGAAAGAGTGATCAATAAATTAAAAGTTAAAACACTGTCAAATCTTTAGTACATATTTATTACATTCAGTGGTTACCACTAAGTACAAAATAACAGATTCATAACTTCCCTCATTTAAAAATTATGGACATGATCAAAGAAACATGACAATTTATATATTTCACTCTTGTTCATCACTGCAACTGCTGACTCAAGTGCTGTTTGGACCCAAAACACAGCCAATTGCTAGTTGTATACAATTCCCATTAGCACATTAGATGCAATATCCTTTATAGATGACCCGGATGACCCGGAGAAAATGTGACCCAGATGACCCGACCCGGTTTCAACGCTGTCACTTACATGTACATATTATGCTGTGTACTGTATGCAGAGCTGGGGTAACACATTATAAATGTAATAATGTAACTGGTAATATGGCACATTGTTACATGGCAGAGTAATGAGTAATCTATAAACAAAGAATCCTGATATGCGATGGGAAGCAGGCACTTGTAACCATGGTAATCATGTGTTTTAAGCACTTTAATTCGCTAGTGACGACCGTGAGCAGAATCATGGCAGTATAAACTCCATGATAATCAACGTTCTCTAGGCGTACTCCAGCTGGTTACCTTCCTCAATAAGTTATGTATTTTGCTCTGGGAGCTATAGATAATAGGCGTCCTTTATCTATGTAAGCCATTGCCCCCACCCCAGGATCACTGATATGGCACAATGTAGGGAAATTCTAGTGTCAAATATTCCCCCAGTACTGTGGTAAAAAAATCTTGTCTATTTCTTCTAATTTGATCAGGCTATAAAATCATTTTGAACCACCATTATCCCAAGGGTGGCCTCAACTTGAACCACAAGGCTAGGGTCTGGTGACATACTATAAAAGCCTTGGCTGTGACACATACAACTGAGAATTCATTGGTTTCCAATAAGATTCTAGCATGTAGTAATTAGCTAGTTATTCCCATACTTTCTAGAATTTCTTCGAGTGTCTTTACTGATTCCAGTCTACCAACACTTTTTATTAGGGCTGTGACGAATGTCAAATTTAGTATCCTGATATTTGGATGTCTTAACAAAAGAGTACCAAACTATTTGGTAACATTGTGATTAATGCAAAGTGCTAGAATTCAGCAACATATTGTTACATACATGGCCACTTTCTCTTCTAAATTAATAGTGTTTGTCTCTATAAGCAATTTTATATGGCAGAACAGTCCATCTTGTAGAAATATAACTGGTAACCAACACCATTTACAATGTAAACACTTGTAATTTACTAGTAAATGAATATCCAAATGGTAAATTTGAAATCTGGATAATTACATTGTCTTAATGAACAAATATCTGAACAGCTAATATCACATAAACACTGTAAGCCTTTGCTTTACAGCCAAGCATTTATCACTCATATGTGTATTTTTACCGTACACATGTGGGATCTATTAGGCTACCCCATATCATTTGTCAACTACATGCATATCACTGATCATGTGTCTACTTAACAATATCCAGTGATCCGACAAGCTCTTACTCTAATCATTATTCAAACTTTTGCACGAGTGACAGACCCAGAGAGTATACATAGTTATCAATATATATACACATGTAACACTAAGTTTGGCATCACAAGTGTGAATGAGTAATACCATGTAGTACAACACAATGTATCACAGTGCTAAATTTTTTTGTATAGACAGTGCTTTAAGTGATAATTATAGTACATTTGTTAGTCATCTTGCTTGGAATGTTTATCTTCATTACCTCAATTTTTGTGATCACAAATACATGTTCACCTATTACAGTCACATGTGATCAATCATCCTGTCCTTGTTTTCATAACATTCTTGTTCTACCAATTATCCACGTAAGTTAACATAACTCTACTACAGTACACTGTATGGGAAATACAGTGAACATTGGCACTTTGATCCCTCCCAGGCAAAGTACTATATAGTTTGTTAATCAGTTTGTTTGAACATAAAGAGTGATTCTAACCTAAAATTAAAAGTCAAATTGAAAATTGTTATGTAGTGTAGAAACTACATACGTGTACAGTAGGTGTTAGTCTGATCAAGTTCAGTTGATTACAGATTATCTGACTGTACGTGAGCCTTTGTAGAACTGCTCATAGCTGGTTTCTAGGCAATGGAATTGTAGATGTTGTCAGGGGATTCTGTAATCAGATGGTGAGTCAATAGTAAGGTAGTCACAAGCTGTAGTGCATAATACATACTGTATATTCAGGAATATTCTTGAAATTGTGTAGTCATGGAGTGTCTATGGGTTCACATAGTACAGTTTAAAAAAACCTAAGATATTTTCAACATTTGTATGTGCAGTGTAGTGTGTATGTCAGCTAACTACAAAACACACATCGGTCAGCTAACATCGTATTACGTGCTTAAGTGTGTATGCATATCTGTATGTGTTTGTATAAGTAGGAACATGATGTGTACACAACCACTACGTATATATGCAGGGGGAGGGCCTTGTTATTTCAACTTTAGACACCAGCTGTATTTTTTGAACACATGAGTACAAGTATTGAGTGTCACTCGATACTTTACTTGCCACACTTCCATTCTGATACTCTGCCAGAGGGTTTGCTAGAAAAAATATCTGCATCTTCAGAAATTCCACTGAAATATTACCATTGTGTGCATGTGTGTGTGACTGTGTGTATGTTACACGGTTTACACTGATGCACAACCTTATCATCTCTACAGGAATCACCACACTGTACAGTTGTCACATAGTGAATAAGTGTATATATTACGTACTTGTATGGTGAGTTAAGGTATTGATATATAGGAACAGATTTGACTATAGACTGATCAATACCAGTACACTAGCAATCAGGAAATGTGCCTGTATGAATAGATGTTATAAACACAGCACTGGTGGGATGGTACATGTATGTAAAACAACTGTAACTATGTAGCCACATTTAGTTTCATTAGAAAACATCTACTCAGTATGTACATATAGGTACTGATGTTACTACTGTTAAAGTGATTGCTAAGCGAAGCATGCACTGTGCAATAATGTACTGATTTGTTGAATATTGACACTTGCCCACACTGCACACAGAGACATGCTATACTACACATATGTATGCGCACGCATGCTCACACACACTACACAACACACACACACTACGCAGCACACACTATGTAACACGCACACACATACTATGCAACACACACACACTACACAACACACACACACACTACACAACACACACGCTACACAGCACGCACACTACACGCGCTACACAACACACACACTACACAACACACACGCTACACAACACACACGCTACAAAAACACACATGCTACACAACACACACGCTACACAACACACACACTACAAAACACACACACTATGTAACACACACACACACACACACACACACACACACACACACACACACACACACACACACACACACACACACACACAGACATACTACGCAACACACACGCACACACATACTATGCAACACACATGCACGCACACACACACACACACACACACACACACACACACACACACACACACACACACACACACACACACACACACACACACTACGCAACACACAAGCACACACACACACACTAGAGTTGAATCAAACATTTGATTCATTTGGATATTTGCTTAGTAGAGCTAGTATTCGAATACCTTAGAATACAAGCAATTAAGCTTTTAGCAATAACTGCAGCATATTTTGGTATTTGTGATTGCAGTATACTGTAATTAACTGTATTTCTTCATAGTTATTCTTCCAGTGAAAGGTGATTTTGAAGCACATACTACCATGGAATTTATACAGAGAATAGCAATTACATGCATCCAAACAATACAAGATATGTAGTAGCGCTAAAACGATTATTCTAATATTTGTCTATTCGTTTGGCATGACATTATTCTATTCATTAACATGCTGTTCAAATATTCATTAGCACTGTAGTGAGCTGTTATCAGATGAATAAAGCCCCTTGAGATTGTGGCATATTCATACTGAAAAATTCCATTTTAGAAGAGATAGAAATAGCTTTCAGACTTTACCTTACTGCCCTACAAGATATCAGTATTTATTCATGTTTAAAGAATAATCGAATAATTGGATGTTTTGTTCATAACTATTTGAATAGTAAAAACTGCTATTTGTTTCAGCACTAATATGTACCTTAATCTGTTCGAATTGTTTTACTATTCAAACTATTTGAACAGTAAATTTGATAGCTCTAACACACCAACACACACGCATGTATGGGCCAATAACTTCTTCATATGTACATTTGTGGGATACAATACCTTTAAGAAATGGTTTAGTAATAACCTTGGAAGTATCCATTAATACACAGATGTACTTAGCTTCTAAGTTCTGCATGTGCAGATTTGTGTAGACGGGTTGCCTTATTAAGGCATGGTTGTTTTAACTGTAACCTTTCCATGAGTTTTGGTGGTCAAAAATGTATTATGACCTATAGCAATGACAAACATTTTAGTTAATTTTAGCATGCTAGTTACTAGTCAGCTTTTAGTACGGCAAGTATGGCTATACTGTAATGGGTGAGTCCATTGTATAAGGTTTATACCCTATGGCTCATGAATCATGGGTTTTGGGCGTAGTGAAAACTCACTGAAAATATTCTTCGTAAGACCTCATCACTACTCAGGGTAAGAATGTTCTGTATCATAAAGTATGACAGGTTATAGAGCATTACTTAGGTGTCGAATGAGACAGGTTTTACTGCAAACAGTACAATGTATAGTATCATCTTACTGGTACATAGTCTTTATGATATGATTCTATATAAATGGAATCACAGACAACATACATTGCAGATAATCTATGTAAAATAGGTATTCACAATGGTGACATTATTCTCATAAGGACTAATAGTTTTATGTATGGAAAATCCTCATTATGGACCCAGGATTTGAGCTTTGAGTGACCATATCTCTCTAACTCTACTCTGTTTCTTCATGAAGATATGTTCCTTTTCACTATTACTCCGGTGAAATGTCAGCCAGTTTGTCTCAAACATCACTGCTGTGGTTTCCCAGGTGCGGCACCAATAATTTTGTGGTGCTATTACTAAGAGCCATGATTGAGGTACAAGAATGTTTCAGCCTTAACTGAGTACACACTCCACAATGATCAAAGATTTGTATAAAGGTTATATTATTGACCACTGAACCCATAACCAAGACAAGTCAAATGCATAACAAGGATTGTTTGTAGTGACATCACTGTTGCGAATACCTACAATATCTATGCACACACACACACACATACAGGTACACACCGTGATTAACACAATGAAGTACAGTATAATATTACACAATTATAGCATTCAGTTCCAGAAATCACACCACCTCTTTTAGGTCCTTGAAATTAAATGCCAACGTTATACCAGGTAGACTTTCCTCTCAGCTGTAATACCAGGCAGACTTTCCTCTCAGCTGTAATACCAGGCAGACTTTCCTCTCAGCTGTAATCCTGATGTAACAGCATGCACACACACATTACACACTGACAGACAAACACACACACAAAGCAAAACTTTTGGCTGCCCTATGAATATGGTCATAGTTATACTTTATAAACGTTACACCTGACTGGGCAACCTGCATGTGCTTAAGAGCCAGTGCTTAAAAATCCTCAAGACTAGTAACCTGCAAGAGGCCATAGTATGTCTCACCGGTGAAGGTGTGAGCACTAAAAGCACCACCCAACCTCACCCATTACATAAGATATGGACAGTTTGCATTTGCCTACCAGGTTCCCATTTATTTAAACAGCTGGGTAGACCGGAGCAATGTGAAAAAGCTTCGTGCTCAATGACATGACTAAAGCAGTTGGAAATAAATCCTCTAATCACTTGGCTGACTCACACATTACAACCTTACACATATATTACAAACATACGCACACACATAGGCATGCATACACATATGTACACACATAATGTACTTTCTTCTTACACAAGCACATATACACATGTGGAGACACACAAACTTTACATTCATGTGCACATACTTGGACTGCTGATGTTGCTGCTGCTACTGGCACAGCCGTCATTACAGGTGATGCTCAGGTTACTGTCAGGAGGAGGAATAAGGAGAATTACTTACAGAATACACACAGATTTTGTAATGACAAAGTGTCTTAGCTTATAACCGAAGTCAAAGGTTGTTTTTTTTATAAAAAAACTACTATGTGAACCACATGGCTCTTTAGGAAATATGGTTGCTTTAATACAAACATACTAAATGACCTAATGTTGAGAGAATCTGAATCCACACATGAAAATTATATATGTACCCCTCAGCTGTCATGGGTGTGCAACAATTGCATGTATAATTCTAACAATGGTGCCACACATACATAAAAAACTATTTACAATAAATGCACCATGGCTAGACATGTAGGGTTCTGTCTTATATTCGTTAGGTCATGCATATGTATTGCAATAAAATAGAGTAACACATAGTTGCATGAACAAGCAATCACACTTCACTCAAAGTCCACATACAGTGGATACCCTCAGGTCAAATATTTGCAGCTTCACTAGACATGTACTACACAACAAAAAATTTGACATAAGAAAAACCTGATGAATTCAACATATCAGGATGAATTTGTCAAATATCAATAACCACCTTTAAAGTGGATGTCAGATCTTTGATTTATTTCATCAAAGCTGATCAAGTGAGGATTCCTTTCGACAAATTTTCTGTTGTACAGTAGCTGCATCAAATTGGTGTTTTTTAAGCTGGACATTAAGACAGGTTCCATTGCACCGCCATGACTAAGGGTTACGTGTTCACATCAGCACTCGATCTTTCCCCATGCACTAAATGACCTTCTCAATAGGGCCATCTACTTACACAAGTTACACCCCTGGACACACAGATTTGATATCTACATGATGCCCACGCCTAGTCTCACCCCTGACCAGGATATACGCAATAGAAATAATTGGCTGTAAAGCAAAGGCTTACGATGTTTATGTAGCATTAGCCATTAGCTTATGTACATACTTGTGTGGTGTCATCGATGATGGATAAAAAACGTTGCCGGGTACACTGGAATCAGTAAAGGAGATAGCAATAAAGATCAAAGTAAATTCTAGTCATGAGAAAGCATGGGAATAATTGACATGCGAGGCATTCTAGAATCTGATCGGAAACCAATGAATTCCTCACTTGTATGTGTCACAGCCAAGACTTTGTATATAGCACCCTTGTGGTGGGGTGACCCCTAAGACAATGGCAGTTCAAAATGATTAACACTTCTTAGGAGGGATTAGACAAGATTTCTTTGCCCCAGTACTGGGGAATTTGACACTGGAATTTGCCTGTATCGTCTCACATCAGTGATTCTGGAGTGGGGGCATGTCATTTATATCTGCACACATAGATAAAGGACCCCTGTTATCTACGGTGCCCAGAGCAATATATATGAAAATATATAACTCACTGAGGATGATTGCAGCTTGAATACGTCTAGAGGATGTTGATTATCTATGACCATTATACTATCTATGATTATTATGATTACGTACTCCTTCTGTTCATGGTCACACCATAGATAATAGACATCCCTAGTCACACCGGCGAATTAAAGAAGCGCTTAAACGCATGGTTACCATGGTTACAAGCGCCTGCTTCCCGTCGCATATCGGGATTCATAAACAATTATCCGGGTCTGACTCGGATTGGATCACGTGAGAAACAAAATTGTTCGTTTGACGACGTGGAAACTTATAAACACTATTGCATAGCTTTTTCGTGAGCCACGCCCACTTATCACGTTACAAACATACGCTCAACCACGCCCATTTATTGATGGGATGGCTGAGATGTAAATTGAGCTTCTTGATGGGATGGCTGAGATGTGTCTGCAATTATGTGCATTCGCGGTGCCAGGTCCAGTTTGCGCTGTCCCATTGCTGAGGCACCGATTGCTGTGCAGGTCGCTGAGGCCCATATGTAAGATAATTTGTTTTTGTTTATTATGTACTGTTTTATCTTATGTCATTAATTTGTAAAAGTATTGCTCGTAAAAAAAAAAAAATTATTAGTAAATGCAGTATGTAGCACGAAACTGAGGATATCTATGGTGAGGGTAAGCTTTTGTTAGTAGGTGATGACCTTATTTATTTATTTATTTTTTGGTCTTCAACCTACAGCTAAGCTGAAGTTGCAATTCTAAAAGTTTGGATCCACCCCTGTTTACTCAACACGAATCGAACGCTCAAAACGTAGTCTCGCTCGCTCGAGACCAGCCGAAACATAGCTCTTATCGCACGCCTCGGCTTTAATTAATCCGGGTCAGTGGGTCATCCGGGTCAGCAGTAGTGACCCGGTTTCAACGCTGGTAAGTGAGAGCTTCTATTTTGATTTTATATAATTTTAGATATAGTGATCCAATTTGCCATATATACACTAGTTCCAATAGTAGGAGTGTAATTAATCCAACATCACATCGATTCACATGGTTTGCTTTGGTAATTGCACTGTAAAGCAGCCAGTGACAATGAAGCTGTTTGTTCAAGTGCACCAAGAGAGTGATTTAATGGAAAGTGCCCTTTTAAGTACAACATAGATACATGACTATTACTAGGGATTGGAGAAAGCATTATGCACCAGAAATAGATGTGTTTTGAATGTAGATGTGGTTTCTATACTTTACACCTCATACCAGGTTTACTGGACCTTGATGAAGTTTTGGAGGTTTTGTGTGAGGGATTAGAATCTATGAGCAAACATCTTAATAGCTTTATTTAACTGCTTGAGAATTAGATTCAGTTCCATTAAATCTTAATGACCAAAGGATTTCTAAAAGGCCATGTATCGTTGATAACAGAAGGTATGTACAGAGTGTAGAGGGACAGAAGCATATCTTAGTGTAAATTGTAGAAGTGATACATTCATTAATCATTATGCAGTATACAATCAGTTGACTGTTACAGAGAGAATAACTCAATAGTAGTAAACATTGTAGAAAAGATACTATAACATGATCAATATAATAATCAAAAGCCAATTATTTTCCTGTATGATGTCATCTACACTTTTGCGTAGTACACCTTACACACTTGAAAGGCTTAACCATTGCTAACACATGGGAAAGTTATGCTGGCTACAGTCACAGCTGTACATGCAAAAACAATGATACCTGAGTTAGCACAACTGTACATATAGTTTGTACACTTAGAGTGTAGATTCCTATTTCATAATCATAACAAATATCATTACAAAGTGGGCCATCTGACATGAAGCAAGGTCATTTACATATAAAATGTACTTCATTAGTACATCTACGCTACAAAAATATACTGCATTAGATTACCAGTATGTGCCTTGCTAACTTATAACAAGTCTCTCGGCAAAACACCTACCATATAGCTATACTAGTTCATGTAATGATAATATCATCACAACTACATTGTGACTGGTGAGAGTAGAAGGAAAGTTCCATCATCATAATTATCAACACATAGTTAAGATGTCACCACTACATAGATAGGTTTTCATAGAACCCATTAGGAACATTATAATTATAGAAAACCACTTTTGGAAACCACAACATACTCCATACCTACAAATGGGCTTAAAAGCCACTTTGTTTAGTTAAAAGAAAGATGTTTGAGTGCACTATAAAGTGCACCTAATGGGTTCTATATATATATATGAATGATGATATCTTTATTTTATCATTTATTTTAACAATAGACAATGTGTTGATATTGTCATGGAACTTTCATTCTACTCCCACCATGCAGGTACCAGCCACAATGTAGTTGTGATGATATTATCATTGCATGAACTTGTACACTGTAAATTCAAATAGGTACGAATGACCCAAATGTTTTATTTTGCCTGCAATTCAAATGACCCAAGGATGTAATTGTACTGGGCACAAAAATGCTAACAGAATTCTGTTTGCCCAAATCAATTCTGATGACAACATGCACAGATGTCTTCAAGGTGTAAAACTATTACACTATCAATGAACTTACTGACTGTAAATTATTGGTAAAGTGCTCATGTAGTGATGATGTCCAATTACTGACAGCAACAACATGTACAACGTCCTCCTACAGTACATGTATATTAAAAAGCATACACTGTACATCATGAAATAAAGCTAAAAGTTTATACTGTACTTTATCTTATACCGATTCAAGGTGATGTTAAAAATGATCATTTGAAGGAGTGATCGAAGAACCACCATCAAATCTTTACCATTGTATACTCATTACATTAAATTTTAGTGGTAACCACCATATACAGTCATTCACGTCCACCTGAGCCATTGTTTTTTTTTGTTAATAACTCTTGTTACCGTGAGCCAGCTGCTCATGCAGTAGTGCTGTGAAGCCAAGAACTGTTTGATAAAATGCACTTTGATATCAGCAGTGTTGAGACAGTTACTTTTTATAAGTAACTAGTTACATATTACAACAGAACTATTTAGTTACAGTTACATATTACCCAAAAAAAAGTAACTATTTATTACATATTATATTACTTTGTGACTCGTTGTTACAGTAACTATATTACTTAGGTGACGCGTTACATTTTATATTGAAGTTTAATAATTAAATGGAGTTAACATAGAAGCTACGGAGCTCTGGACACTCGCAGACACGCGCCCACAAAAGGTTATAAACAGGATAATCAGGTTGGGTGACATCCCAGGGGCTCTCGTTAGCAACCGTGTATTCGGATGTCACTGCAGTGTAACGTCTGGTGCTACTTCTCACGAGTCAATGTCTATTTCACTTTAAGGATGTCCGAGCAAGGCTGGCTATGCTTTCCGAAGAATGACATTGTGCCATAGCTAGTCGTATCAATGCTTCACAGTGAATTCAGGTGCTTCTTCATTGTTGAAGCACACACTGTGGTGGCATCTGTAAGTACTATGTTGACTGGAGCAGTCAAAGTGTGGCTTTTAGGCATTACTATGGCACTTGTAGGTGCTGCCACAGTACATCAGTTTTAACAGTGTTCATTGGCAGCCTACTCCATTAGATGATGTAGTAAGATACAGCACATGAAAGAGTGATTTCTGGTCGTTTCAGCATGGGCTCAGTGTATTACAACTTATAATAGCACTGTGCTGGTGGCCCATGAATACAAGGTCCTTCTTGTTTTATTTTCTATCAGACACTATAACCAGTGCAAAATATCTCCTGGTTCAGTTGCGAGACGTGATCAAATATGGGCAGGGCTTGGCCTATGAGCCAGTTTGTTCAAGGCCATACTCGCAGAACACCATATACGTAGGTGGCTCATGTACAGTGTCACTCACAGCGGCATGATGAGGTGTGCTGTATTTGGCCATGTCTTGACAATCGCACCTTCAAGCTCCTTCGAAGTAGCCATTATGTCTACACATGCAGGAGCATAGCTAGGGGGCAGCAGTGAAAGATGATGTATCGAGTGAATGTTGGTGAAAAAATACAGGTGATTACTCATGTATGCATATAATGGTCATTCTTTACAGGTTACAGCCTAGTCTATTATCTTATCTAGTGAGCTCACAAGTTTGCTATCCTTGCTATGAAATTTGCCCTGGCAGCCCATTGTATGTGAAACAAGTATACCTCTGAATCATAGTGGGAAAAATGGAGCACAAAGCCAAATTGATCGTGGTGTTCGAGCACAGTCTTCTTGATGAAGTCTGCACATCGTCAAGTTCCAATATGCAGCACCTGGGCAGCTACGTACCAAGAGGTTTTACCACATCCATATACTGTGGAGCCAAGTAATTGTTTTTCTGCTGCCTTCAATGTCAGTTGACATGCACATGTGGCATACAAACTTAATTTGTGTACTTAAGCAGCCCTTGATGGCACTTCATTGGCCGGGTTCCCTGTGATTTTGCAATCAAACAACTAAAACAATTTTGTTACAACACTCTGAAGTGTTTGCTGTTAACATGCAGGGAACAATCTCCTTCATCATGTTTTGGAGATTAGGAACGCTTAACAGAAATGAAATGGAACATTATGTTATGTGTGCCAGCCAGAGGGCTCTCCCTCATTTGGTGTCACCTAATCCTGAGACTCAATAATATTTAGAAAGATCCTCACCAAGCAATGGAAACATAGATACCCGGTTGGACCTTAAGAGTTATTTCAATTGCTACCACATACATACACGGGGGACCATTGGAACTTACTACCCATTTCTGCTATCGAAGCTGCTACTCTAGATAATTTTACTAATCAACTACGTAAGTTATTAATTGTATAACTATATTATCGTAACTTTTCTTTTTTTTCTTTTTTATTGTGATATATGCACTATAACTCACTGATTGATTATAACTAGCAATTATATGTATGTACTGTATGCTGTAACTTATTATTTATGAATAGTAATTGTAATCAACAGCTGGTTTTCCTAGGATGTAAATCACAGAACACGTTACAATCAATAAGTTAAAGTATGTATGCTACATTGTGTATGTTACAGTTACTAATAATAAACAGTGCATGTGTGCTGCCTGCCTAGTAATTAATAATAAAGAATAAAGACCATATGTAAGTATTGAGTTGTATACTATACAGTGTGTATCAACCTCTGGTCATTTGGTAGTTTACGGTACATATGTCACCACCATGACAAGCATTAAGCAGTTCTAAAGCATGTACTAAAGTAGTTGTAATTATGTAAGCTAAATTTGTAATTGTTATTGTTAAATCCTAAGCAATCCAGCTGAATTGACTGCCTAGTTACTCATAATAAAGGTCAAATCATTATGGCAAGTTAGATCTCATGCTATAATTGAGCACATCTCCCTATCAGGTAGGAGGGTCAGATTAGAGACTTTGGGTAGAAGCTTTGGGGGCGGTATAACTCTTAAAGAAAAGGAGCTAGCTACTTGGTGGATGCCCGGAGGCCCTCACATATAACGTCACCGGATAACATCGGCAATGATCTAAAACCAGTCCGTGTTCGTGTCGGTTGTATTGGTTCAAAAGATCATTGATCAGGGCATCTACCAGCTACTCAAAAAATCATCTAGCCGGTGCTACAGGCTAGTGTTAGTTGTAGCGCCTAAATAATTTGCGCACCTGACCTTCCTCCAAAATCATGTCTAATCACTCAGTGGTCAAAGCTATAGATTAGCCAGACCCTTTCCACGCAGTCGCTTATCGATTGGAAATTATAAGTGCCGCGCTATCTTCTAATAAGAGTTCACAAATATATGTAAGGAAAGTTTATTCACCTCTTCAAATTACAGTATTAATTTTTACTTCTTTTTTGAGAATTATCTGATATCACCCTACTGTACTGCAAGTTCACACACTAAGCAACTGGACTGCAAGTAAAAGCGAAGGAGCCTGCTACCACTTGCAGTGTTGGGAGTAACGCGTTACTTATGTAACGCATTATGTAATATTATTACTTTTGTGATAGCTAAGTAATATAACGAAATACGTTATAAAAACAGGTAATATAACTCGAGTTACTTCACTTACAAATGTAACGCCTTACTTAAGTAATATAGTTACTGTAACGGGTCTAATATTACTATAACGGGTCTAATATTACATATTATTACTACAAGTAACGAAGTTACTAATCTCGTTAGTTATCCTCTGAGTAACGCCTAGCCAGAACGAAGTAACGAAGCCTACTGAATGTAGTTTACTCACCAGCTTCTTACTGATAACTAAGATTTGCACATACAATGCAATCATGTCACATGATACGGTGGTAGTGGGCTGTGGACACAAAGTAATATAATATGTAATATTATTATAGTTACTTTATTTTATGGGTAATATGTAACTGTAACTAAATAGTTCAGTTGCAAGTAATATGTAATATGTAACTAGTTACTTTTACTAAATAAATTGCCCAACACTGACCACTTGTATATCGCTTGATAGGTTTATCATCGAATTAAGAAAAAAAACTCATTGTGTACTACTACATTTAGTGGTTACTACTAAGTGCACAAAAACAGATTCATAACTTCCTTCATCTTGTGGGCATTTATGGACATGGTCAAAGAAAATGATAATGTGTGGCCAAGAGAGCAAAACAGTAGATACGATGACATACAACTACACATTCTCTGTCACATGTACAATAGACGATATGCACACTTTATTACTCGAACGAAAAATGATCAATTAAGCGTAGACGACGCAAAACTCGACAGTGACTTACAACCGGAAGTCCCATACAAAAGTATGGGAAGCACATGCGGCTCGAGCAATAACTCACAACTCAAGCAAAGGGCAGGTCATCTCGCTTGCCATACACTTCTTTTGCACGGAAAGAAGTGTATGGCAAGCGAGACGGCCTGTTCTTAGCTTGAGTGGTGAGTTATTGCTTGAGCTGCATCTGCTCCCTGTACTTTTGTATGAGACTTCCGGTTGTAAGTCACCATTGAGTTTTGTGCCGTCTACGCTTAATTGATCATTTTTCATTCAAGTAATAAAGTGTGCATATCGTCTATTCAAGAATAATACTTTGAACACATACACTTGTATGTAATTATCACACTATGTTGGTTAGAGTTCAAGTACACAGTGCAGCCACACATGCATATTATAAATACTGCTACAATAAAGTCATATATACTGTATATATAGTAGTTGAGTATGTTTCAATCCTATTGTATTTTCAGAGAATTGTGCATGTAGGCATTACATACAGTCAGAGTCAAGGCCGTTACTCAAACTGTAACTTGCTACATATTACTTGTTAATAATGTAACACACTACAGTTACATATTACTCCCAAGTAACAAGTTAAATATATCTGTATTATTTTCTTGTTACAAGCTGTAATTAGTAATAATATTAAATTTGTTCATTACAAGCTATACCAACCTTCTAAATACAAGCTACCACTACCAGCCTACAACTACTGTACAATCATACTTCAGCCCCAAAAAATACTTTGCTGTAGTACCTTGACCTCTATAGAGTGCATGCTCTCCATATACATACTATCATTTATTGTGTAACACATTATCCCAACTCTGCATACAGTACACAACGTACTATGTACGTGTAAGTGCAAATTTTCCAATGGTTAAAGGCTTCTATTTGATTTCAGTACAATTATAGAGCATTGGCATAGCCAATAGTAGAATGCAATTAATCAAAATCACGTGGTTTGTCTTAGTAATTGCGCCATAAAGCAGCCAATGAGATAACAGAATCATTTAAGTGCAGCAAGAAAGTGATTTAATAAAAATCCAGCATTTAAACTAGGGATGTAATGACTTACATTAAATTCTAATGACCAAAGGGCTCCTAAAAGGCCATGTATATAGGAACAGAAGCATACCTTGATATAGATAAACTGATGTCCATTTGGTTCCACAAGGGGTACTTTGCGATAAGTCACTCTCTAGAGTTTCTATGGATATATATACTTGAAATTAGAAAGGAGAAAACATCCTGACCACCTGGTAGACTCCTGTAAGCGTTCAAGCGTTAATTGGATGGCTGCAGGTTCGAGGCTGCCCAGGTCCAGTCATGGATTTTTTTCTCCTTTCTCCACCTTTTCAAACACACTTTATGTAACAACTTTGAACAGGCTGTAGGACCAGGTGTCCAACAGACCTTCAGCACCTGTGCTGTAAAGCCTTAATAAAAAATAAATAAATAAAAGATAATAGAAGTGATACAATCTACAGCAAGGCAGAACTTGCATCTATGCAGCATACAATTGGTTTACTGTTATAGAGAAAATAGTAAACACGATCATAGCATATTAAATAAGGATACTATAACAAGATAATTCTAATTATAAAGAGAAAAAAAACCCAATCATGATGTCAACAAATACTGTGACAAGTGTCTAGTACCACTTGAAAGGCTTTAACACATTGCTGGCTATGTACAGTACAAATAACACGAAACAGAGGTAGCAGAACATTAGATGTAGTTTGTACACTTAACAACAATACAGCGTAGATTGCTCTTTCTGTAATCATACTGTATGGGCTGTCTGCGACCATTTACATATAAAATATGCATCATAAGTGCATCTACCATATATAGTCCTTAAAAATTTCTAATATTCTTGTTTTATTATCAAATGCTATATATATGCAGCAATAACTAATCCTTTTAACTCACCACGAAACTTGTAAGCAAGTATTGTATGTGCAAGATTATAATACTCTAGCCACAGGCCACCAGTACATGTACAGGATACGCTGGCTGTAATAGATTACCAGTATATGATTGGTTAACACTGTACATTGACATCACCTAGGTGATACTGGGATCAGCTTTTACAAGTGGTGGGAGTAGAATGAAAAATCAAAGGAAGGTCCATCAACCATATCACACATTGTGTATTGAGTGTATATGATGTCATCATAGATTAATGATTTCATAAAACACTATAATAGAAACCCACTTTTGGCAAACTGCTCACCTACAAACGGTTGATAATGGAGTTTAATAGCCACTTTATTTTTACCATAATAACTTTTAAAAGTAAAGATGCTTGTGTGCACCTTGTACATGCTAACAGAATTCTGCATGCCCAAGTTCTGATGATAAATACACAGAAGTGCTGTAACGAATAGCAATTTTACTGTTCAAATAGTTGAGAACAAAATGACCAAATATTAGATTATTCTTTAAAAACTAAGAACATTTCTATCTTTTCTAAAACAGAATTTTACAGCATAGATACATTACTTTGAATAGTGTCATGCTGACCAAATAGTCAAATTCAATTTACCTTCAATTCTACCACCTTTACTTAAGCCACAAAACCAGCTAACTACACTTTACAAGACAAGTAATTGTGTCAGATATGCTTCAGCCTGACAGGTGCCTTTTAATTGGCATTCTATAGTATGGTACATGCAATGCAATGCCATTATTGAGTTACAGGCATCAGTCAGTCAGTCAGTAGAAAATTCCACTGTATAGAAAATTTGGAAAATTTTTGCTGCAACTTATTGCAAGCATTTTAAGTCATGCTTTTAGGCTTAGGCTGAGTGATAGCACAAGACAATTCAACATTTTTCATGTTACGATATGTATCACAACATAGTGTTGTCTGCATAGTTTACAACTGTTACTGTGCATTCTGGTGAAGAAATAAGATCATGATTTACAAATTAGAGCTAATATGCAGTATCTTCTGACATAGAGTCTTGGCAGTTTTGGTTAGGTATAAACTTCAAGGTGACCCAAAATGCTTTCAAAAGTTAAAAATACTAGTGTTGTCCTACTACTGTAACTTGTAACTAAGGGATCATTCATAATTTTCAGCATTTCCACAAGCATACAGAGAGTACTCTCTTTACTGACTACCCTCCCTCCCTCTTATCCAAAGTGTATTGTTTAAAATGTATGATTGATGTTGTTGTGGTTTTCCTTACTGCATCTGCTATCTTCTTCATCCATCAGAATACAAGTATTGAAAGAACACTACCACCTTTAACATCCAACTGAACACTAGTAGCTAGTATAGCAATCATTTCTTTATGTGCTACAAAGACCAACATTTGGTATTGGGCTAGTATCAACAAAACTGCAAAAGTCTAATACCAACCAGATACTTCGTATAATGTTACTTAATGCTTGTAACAAGTTGAACAGAATTCTTTGAAAGAAGCCAGCAAGTACTAGTAGTACACACAAAGCCACAAAGCCAGCTAACTACACTTTACAAGACAAGTAATTGTGTCAGACATGCTTCATCCTGACAGGTGCCTTTTAATTGGCATTTTAAAGTATGGTACATGCAATGCACACATCATGGACTTACTCTTCATGTCCCATTTATTTTCCTAGCAGTACAAGTTGCCAACTCATGGTAGCACACTAATGGGATTGCATTGCCTAACACATAAGAAATCATTTGTAATTTTCACACCATGCTTATACCTCAAGTAATGATCCCTTAGCTTGTAGAATTTCTAATTTTTCTTGCACTTGTTTTATTTATTGGCTCTTAGATATGAGACCATTGTTCATTTGACTGCAGTGAAGTGAGGTCAAAACTCATAAATGTTTTAAATTGTTAAAACACTTTTTAACACTACTCAAGATTATGAATAACAACTCCAGAACAAGAGGTACAAGAGATTATGAATCTTTCCTTGAAGTAAAAAGGAAAGATTCTATTTGTTTAAACCAAGTGCATTCCTTGCAGCCATCCAAAGACTAGTTGTGGGGTGTGCGCTTGCTTTTCTGTCCACTTCAGAGTTAAGCAAATCATAATTAGTTACAAGGTGAAGAGCTTCAAGGACAACATCAATCACAAAAGCTTTCACAGAATTAGTGTTTGGATAAATTGAAGGCTAACCAGACTAGGGTTGGGTAATATGTCATGATAAAAGCATGAGACGATAACTGTATAAAGGCTAGTTTTGCACATTATGATATATCGACTTCATGATACACCACGATGTATTGCTTACAAAATGAAATACCAATAATGTACAAATGTAACAAATTACAATTTTAGGGTTGTTTTTGGGATGTATACAATTGCAATACAAGTCAGAGAAAAACATGTACATATGAATTGGCATGTAATATCGTGATAATATCAAACATCGTGATAAGTACATCCATGATATATTGTGGTGCACTTTTTCAATATCACCTAACACTAATCCAGACTTTGATAAACTACTCTAATAGAACATACAGGATGTACGTTTACTATTATACAACCACTGAACAACTTCGAAATGATTACTCTGTTATTTTGAACATTGCATACCTGTTAGCAAAATCTCAACGGGGATGGTCTTCAAAAATATAGTATGAAAAAGATGTGATATCAAAGGTGGCATCCAAGAAATGGCTGCAATGATATTAAATTGTCACTTAATCTGTGACATTACAAATTAATTGACATAATATCATTTGCAGCCATTTTGTATTTCCAGATTTTGTGCACTTTCTTATTTTTTCTATAGGTAAACAAAAGAACTAATTTAAAAAAAAGACATTTGTATTAATTTACCTGTTGAACATCACATGTACAGCCTTCATTTTGCTTTTATATCTTACATAAAAGCTGCTTTCACCATTTAACGATTTTGCTCACATGGGTGCATATGGACAAACATAGATAGATAGATAGATAGGTACACACACACACACACTTATATGAAAACAATTTCAGTAAACCAGGTGCGTGCCCACAGCTGGCCGAAGGCTGGTTGTGGGCGCGCTTCTGGTTTAAAAATGATACCTGTGTTAACACAACTGTACACTTACACTGTAGATTCCTATTCATAATCATAACTCATATCATTACAAAGTAGGCAGTCTGGCATAAGGCAACATCATTTACATAAAAAATATGCTTCATTAGTAAATCTACGGCACAAAGATACACTGCATTAGATTACCTGGCTAACTTATAACAAGTCTTTCAGAAAAAACACTTACCATACGTATATACTAGTTCATGTAATGCTAATATCATCACAACTACATTGTGGCTGGTGACAGTAGAATGAAAGTTCCATCACATTGTCTATTATTATAAAATTAAGATGTCACCATAGATAGGTTTTCATAGAACCCATTAGGAACACTATGTGATGTATTGACATATGGTAAATTCCTGTAGCTGTACGCATGCGTAATAGAGTTGTAATTGTATTCCGGTTGTACCAGGTTATTGTAGTGTTGTCGCGACGTGTTGTAGTAGGCCATTTATTTCTTTTGTACGTGATCGTACATTTGTGTGACATTACACAAAATCTATTTGTATTTAACATAACACACTATAATTTTATATAGAAAACCACTTTTGGAAACCAAAACATACTCCATACCTACAAATGGTTTATAATAGCCACTTTGTATTTTCATAATAGCTTAAAAGAAAAGATGTTTGTGTGCACGGTAATGGATTCTATGAAAACCTATCTATATATGATGACATCTTAAAATTTTATCATTTATTATAACAATAGACAATGTGTTGATATTGTCATGGAACTTTCATTCTACTCCAACCAGGCACCAGCCACAATGTAGTTATGATGACATTATCATTTGTGATGACTGATGATATTATCATTACATGAACTAGTACACTGTAAATTCAAATAGGGGAAAATGACCCAAATTTTTGGGTTGTTTTACCTGCAATTCAAATTACTAATTTTTTGGTACTAATGACCCAAGGATATAATTGTACTTGGCACAGAAATGTTAACAGAATTCTGTGTGCCCAAATTCTGATGACAACATGCACAGATATCTTCACAGCATAAAACTATTACACTATCAATGGACTTACCAACTGTAGAAATTTTAATAATGACAATTCAGGTGAATTTAGTGCTGCTTGATTCACCTGAATTGTCATCATTACCATTAACCTACCATCACAGCGATTTCTTGGCTGCCACTTTGGATTTCGCATCTTTTTTCACTATGGCCTTTTTGAGGGTCTCACCCCTTTTTTACAGCTTGGCCGTTTTGGATTAGATATCACTTCTTTTTGTATTTGTATTCCCAAAGCCGATCATGACCAGTTTTGGGCCTTTTAAAACCTATCTTTGTTTCTTTACCACAGGAAGAGCTACACCTGTAGCTACACTAGTGGACATTTATCCCTACTTTAGTCTAGCAGATTCCTTAAACAACTAGTCAATGAAAGTTGTGGCCAAGAGGACAAAACAGTAGATATAATGGCATACAACTATACATACACATATGATAATGGATATCTTTAGAAATACTGTTACAATGAAGTCGTACATTATGTAGTGAACTATTTTTCATTGAAGAAAATCTAATTAATTGTATTTTCAGAAAATTGCACATGTAGGTATTGGTTGTTACTGCAAAAGTGTAACTTGCTGCACATTACTTGTCAATGTAACACACTAAAGTTACACAGTGCAGCCATACATGCATACTATAAATACTGCTACAATGAAGTCTACATACTGTATAGTAGTTGAGTATGTTTTAATCCTATTGTATTAGGCATTACATACAGTCAGAGTCAAGGCTGTTACTCAAAAATGTAATTTTTTACATATTACTTGTTACTAATAATGTAACATACTACAGTCACATACTACTTCAAGCTATAAATTAGTAATAATATTAAATTTGTTCATTACAAGCTATAAAGTAAGTCGACCCTTCTAAATACAAGCTACCACTACCAGCCTACAACTACTGTACAAGTGAGACAATCATACTTCAGCCACAAAAAATACTTTGTTGTAGTACCTTGGCCACTATAGAGTGCATGCTCTCCATATACATACTATCATTTATTGTGCAACTCATTATCCCAACTTTGCATACAGTACACAATGTACTATGTACGTGTAAGTGCAATTTTTCCATTGTTAAAGGCTTTTATTTGATTTCAATACAGTTTTATAGATAATCATTGGCATTGTCATGGTAATTTAGCCAATAGTAGAATGTAATTAATCCAAACCACGTGGTGTGTTTTAGTGATTGCACCATAAAGCAGCCAATGAGATAACAAAATCGTTCAAGTGCAGCAAGACAGTGATTTAATAAAATTCTAGCATTTAAACCAGGGGTGTAAGGACTTACATTAAATTCTAATGACCAAACGGATCCTAAAAGGCTACGTATATAGGAATAGAAGCATACCTTAATGTAGACAATAGAAGTGATACAATCTACAGCAAGGCAGAACTTGCATCTATGCAGCCTACAATTGGTTTACTGTTATAGAGAAAATAGTAAACACGATCATAGCATAATAAATAAAGATACTATAACAAGATAATTCAAGGGAAAAAACCCAATCATGATGTCATCAAAAACTGTGACATGTACCGAAAATCATCAAAAACATGTACCACAGTTCACTAATACCACTTAAGGTGTGATTCCACTAATACCACTTAATGTGTGATTACACCAATACCACTTAAAACATTGCAAAGCAATGTTGGCCATGTACAATACAAATAACACAAAACAGAGGTAGCAGAACTTTAGATTTAGTTTGTACACTTAACAACAATACAGTGTGGATTCTTCTTTTGTAATCATACTGTAACTCAAAGTGGGCTGTCTGCCATCATTTACATATAAAATATACACATAAGTACATCTACCATAGTCCTAATAAAATTTTCTAATATTGCTTTATTATCAAATGTTATATATGCAGCAATAACTAATTTTTGTATACTCATCACGAAGCTTGTAAGCAAGTATCGTGTGTGCAAGATTATAATACTCTAGCCACAGGACACCAGTACATGTACAAGATACACTATAGCTGTATTAGATTACTAGTATATGCCTAGTTAACTTAACAAGTCTCTAGGTAAATAAACACTGACCATACTACTAATTGTAACACTACCAAAGCCACATTGTGGTAATGTTGTACATTGACATCACCTAGATGATACGAGGATCAACTTTTACAAGTGGTGGGAGTAGAATGAAAAATCAAAGGAAGGCCCATCACCATATCACACCTTGTCTGTTGAATGTAATATGATGTCATTGTAGATTATTGATTTCATAAAACCCATTAGAACACTATAGAAACCCACTTTTGGCAAACTACCCACCTACAAATGGTTTATAATTAAGTTTAATAGCCACTTTGTTTTTACCATAATAACTTTTAAAAAGAAAAGATGTTGTGTACACCTTGTACATTGGCATAGAAATGCTAACAGAATTCTGCATGCCAAAATTCTGATGATGTCAACATACATAGTAGTGCTGAAATGAATAGCAAATTTTTACTATTCGAATAGTTGCGAACAAAATGACTGAATATTTGATTATTCTTTAAGCTTATACTATCTGAGAACAAAATGACCGAATATATATTCAATTATTCTTTAAGTTTATACTTTTATTGAATAAGTAATGAAACCTCTTGTTAGGGAGCAAGATAAAAAGCCTAAGAGCTATTTCTATCTTTTCTAAAATAGAATTTTACAGCATACATACATCACTTCGAATAGTGTCATGCTGACATAACAGTCAAATAACCGAATAGTCAATTTTGCACTAATACACAGATGTCTTCACAGTATAGAACTATTGCACTATTGATAGACTTACTGACTGTATTTCATCATGTAGTGATGATGCCCAAGCACTGACAGTAGCAACAATAAACCCAAGTCAATACATGTATATTAAAGAGCATACAGTGTACACCATGAAATAAATTTATACTTTATCCTCTTTATTCAAGGTGATGTTAAAAATGATGTTGCTAACAAGGTGCCTGCATCATACTGTGTTTGATACTTTGTAGTAGTGCAAACAATGCTCCAATTACTCTCTATTTCTTCTACCCTTCTTTATCTTTACAAGAACTACTGCTGTTGCATCTCTTCTTTTCTATCCTTCTAAAAATGACAATATACAAGTTCTTCCTGAACATTGGCTAGCTACTGGAGTTGTAGCAACAGTTGAGTAAGCAGCCTGTTGTGGAGCTGGACATTCACCATTGCTAAATTAACAACACCATCTTTTGTAAATCCATATGTTCATCATGAATGATATGAAAGCAATAAAATATATACAGTATTGAGCAGGGCATATCCAAGAATTTCCAGTGAGTTTAAGTGTTGGCATAAACCATAGATTTTGAACATTAAAACGCTTCAAGATTTACTAGATTCATGATTTCATTGACTATTTCAATATATGGTTGGTTCTCTATTAAACTGATGATATAGCTAACAACTAAATTACTCCAGTTACTGTATAATCTTACATTATTTTTTTAATACCCATTTTAATTTTGTATTCCATTATGAATGTTCTATTAGAGTCACTCTATTAGAACAGCTCTACTAGAGTATCTTGATCTTTGTAAAGTACATAGTTCTCCAAATCCACCTGTGAGGGATCAGCGTAAGTTTCCTATTACTGTCCTGCCATGTTCCCATTTATTCTACATATTTGTGCTGCCAAACTACTGATGTCCCTGCTGCTAGACCACAGGTTAAATTTCAGAAGGAATTTCTGGAACCCCAGGAAACCTAACTAAATTCACCCCTGACTGCATGTAGAGTGTACTATATAATTATTGTTAATAGTATTATTAAAATGGAAACAGTTAATGCACAAAACTGAGACAATTGAGCTGAGTAATAGCACAAGACAATTGAACATTTTTCATGCTACAATATGTATCATGATATCGTGTTGTCTGCATAGTTTACAACTGTTACTGTGCATTCTGGTGAAGAAATAAGATCATGATCTACGAATTAGAGCTAATATGCAGTACCTTCTGACATAGAGCCTTGGCAGTGTTGGTTAGGTATAAACTTCAAGGTCACCCAAAATGCTTTCAAAAGTTGAAATTTAAAATATTAGTGTTGTCCTACTTGTAACAAAGGGATCATCCATAATTTTCAGCATTTCCACAAGCATACAGAGAGTACTCTCTACCCTCCCTCCCTCTTACCCAAAAGTGTACTGTTTAAAATGTATGATTGGTGTTGATATGGTTTCCTTACTGCATCTACTACCTTCTTCATTCATCAGAATACAAGTATTGAAAGAACATTGATTATCTGAAGCCTTGTGTACACTACTTTGTTACATAGCTATTCCTCAAAGCAGCTAGATTTTCAGCTGCAACTCGGCAACTCTACCACCTTTAATACCCAACTGAACACTAGCAGCTAGTATATAAATCATTTCTACAAAGACATACATTTAAAAAAAAACATACAGGGGGATCTATCCCCCTCCCCCTAGTGTACTCTCTGTACTATTGCAAAAATGCTGAAAATAATAAATGATTCTTATTTTGGTGGTATCGGGCTAGTATCAATAAAACTGCAAGAGTCTAATACCAACCAGATACTTCGTATATAATGTTACTTAATTGCTTGTAACAAGTTGAACAGAATTCTTTGAAAGAAACCAGCAAGTACTAGTAGTACACACAAAGTAAGAAGCCACAAAACCAGCTAACTGCACTTTACAAGACAAGTAATTGTGTCAGACATGCTTCATCCTGACAAGTGCCTTTTAATTGGCATTCCATAGTATGGTATATACATGCAATGCACACATCATGGACCTACTCTTCATGTCCCATTTATTTTCACTGACAATACAAGTTGCCAACTCATGGTAGCACACTAATGGGATTTGCATTGCCTATCATGTAAGAAATGATTAATTTTGTAATTTTCACACCATACTTATACCTCAGGTAATGTGATCCCTTAGCTTATAAAATTCTTGCACTTGTTTTTATTTTATTGCCTCTTACATAGAGCTGTGAAACTGGACAGAATATCATAACTGGTTACTGGGCAAATCATTACTGCCGGTTATCCAGTTAACACTAATTTTTATGCTGGACTTAATTTTTAAGCTACGTGCATCTTAAAATTTATAGTCGATTATACTTGTAGTGGCCAAAGTAATAGGCAACAAGTCATTATACGTAAAGCTTAATCTTACAACAAGTTGGATATCAACGATGTTGAAGAATGAAAAAAGTTCCCAAACCATACATTTTTGAGTAAATATATTATTAGAGATCGGTTATCTGGTTATGAGAAAAAATAACTGATAACTGAATTTATATAAAATAACCGGTTGATTAATTGGTTAATCGGTTAATTGTCACAGTACTACTCTTAGGATATGAGACCATTGTTCATTTGACTGCAGTGAAGTGAGGTCAAAAACTCATAAAAGTTTTAAATTGTTAAAACACTTTTTAACACTATTCAAGATTATGAATAACATCTCAAGAACAAGAGGTACAGTGTACAAGAGGTTATGAATTTTCCATGAAGTTAAAAGGAAAGATTCTAATTTGTTTAAACCAAGCGCATTCCTTGCAGCCATCCAAAGACTAGTTGTGGGGTGTGTGCTTGCTTTTCTGTCCACTTCAAAGTTGAGCAAGTCTTAATTGGTTACAAGGTGAAGAGCTTCAAGGACAACATCAATCACAAAGGCATTCACATAATTAGTGTTTGAATAAATTGAAGGCTAACCAGACTAGGGTTGGGTAATATAATGATATATCGTTGATATCATGATAAAGCATGAGACGATAACTGTATAAAGGCTGGTTTTGCACATCGTGATATATCGACTTCATGGTATACCGTGATATATTGCTTACAAAATGAAATTACCGTTAATGTACAAATGTAGCAAATTACTATCAATATATGGTTGTACAATTTTAGGGTTGTTTATGGGATGTATACAATTGCAATACAAGTCAGAGAAAAACATGTACAGTACATATGAATTGGCATGTAATATTGTGATAATATTGAACATTGTGATAAATACATCCATGATATATTGTGGTGCACTTTTTCAATATCGCCAAACCCTAATCCAGACTTTGATAAACTACTCTAAAAGAACATACAGGGTGTACATTTACTATTATATAACCACTGAACAACTTTGAAATGATTACTTTGTTATTTTGAACTTTGCATACCTGCTAGCAAAAACTCAACGGGGATGACCTTCAAAAATAGACTAGTATAAAAAAAGTGATACATATCAAAGGTAGCATCCAAGAAATGGCTGCAATGATATTAAATTGCCACTTAATTTGTGACATTACAAATTAATTGACATAACATCATTTGCAGCCATTTTGTATTTGCAAATTTTGTGCACTTTCTTATTTTTCTATAGGTAAACAAAAGAACTAAATTTTAAAAGACATTTGTATTAATTTTATCTCATATTAGTTGCTGAACATTGCATGTATTTGATTTGATTTATTATTTTATACTCACAACAATCGGCAAAATGCCATTCCTCCTTGTTGGAGTGATACAAAAATACAAAAACAAAAACAACTAACTAAGCATACAAGAATATACAAGATAAACACAAAGCAAGACAATATCGCGTAGCTATATGACTACTCTATAAAGAGATCTCAAAATGCACTTGGTACATGCACGTATGGTTGGTTTTCATGTTGCGGTCCAAGAAGCCGGTGCGCCACACCTTGAGTATATTAACAGGAAGAAAGAAAACGTAATTTTCACACCTATGTAGCTCTGTAATCCCTTATCCGATTGGAACCAAATTTGCTACAGACATGCCAGCCAGCTATGGGAGTCTACATACCAAATTTGAAGAAAATATCCATCATACGAGTGCCTTTTTGTGGTTTGAAAGGAATTGAGGTAAAGACCATGGAGATATGACACAAAACCCAACCTGTGTCAAATTTACGCAATTGATTTTTATGAATAAAAAAACTATTAGTTTTCACGTCTACTAGGCAAACCGCGTAGAGCAATGAGCTGAAAATCAGTATGTAGCTGGAATAACCATCATAGAAACTCCTTGCAGTAGTACAGAAGAATTGGATTACAAACCTGAGTTATCATTCGAAAAGCAACTATGTGTAGCAAATTCGAGATCGAGATACTCTAATAGAACAGTCACCCTAATAGAGCATTCAGCTACGTTTATAACTTAGAATTATATTGCATTGCAAGTTATTCTGTAGGGAATTCAGCTACAAACAGTTGTTCTGATAGACAATTCAGCTACATGCAAGTCACCCTGCAGAGAGTTCATCTACAAACAAGTCACCCTGTAGAGAGATCAGCTATAAGAAGTCACCTTGTAGAGAGTTCAGCTACAAAGAAACCATCATGTAGAGAGTTCAGCTGCAAATAAATAACCCTGTAGAGAGTTCAGCTACAAAGAAACTAGAGTTCAGCTGCAAACAAATCACCCTGTAGAGAGATCAGCTACAAAGAAACCATCATGTAGAGAGTTCAGCTGCAAAAAAATCAATAACTCTGTAGAGAGTTCAGTTAGATGAAGTCACATTGCAGAGAGTTCAGCTGCAAACAAATCACCCTGTAGAGAACTCAGCTACAAACAAATATGCCCTGTAAAAAGATCAGCTAGAAGAAGTTACCTTCTAGAGAGTTTAGCTACAACGAAACCATCATGTAGAGAGTTCAGCTCCAAACAAATCACACAGTAGAAAGTTCAGCTATGAACAGATCACCCTGTAGAGAGTTCAGTTAGAAACAAGTCATCCTGTAGAGAGATCAGCTAGAAGGATCACCTTGTAGAGAGTTCAACTACAAACAAATCACCTGTAGAGAGTTCAGCTACAAACAAATCACCCTGTAGAGAGATCAGCTAGAAGAAGTTACCTTGTAGGGAGTTCAGCTACAAACAAATCACCCTGTAGAGAGTTGCAAACAAGTTATCCGTAGGGAATAATTAACATGTAATAAATGTATTATTATATATATACAATTTGTACATTTACTGATAAAATTAGTTAAAGTATTTAAAAACTTCTTCATCTTTCTCTTCTTCCTGTGGTAAAGAAAAAGATAAGTTAAAAGGCCCCAAAGCCGGCCTATGGCCGGCTTTGGGGTATACAAATACAAAAGGAAGTGAAATCTAATCCAAAACAGCCAAGCTGTAAAAAAGAGTGTGGCCCTTAGAAAGGCTATGTTGGAAAAAGATGCGAAATCCAAGGTGGCGGCCAAGAAATAGCTGTGATGGTAGGTTAATGGTAAAAATTTTAATAACAACAATTCAGGTGAATTTTGTGCCGCTAGGATTTCGCATCTGTTTTCACCATAGCCTTTCTGAGGGCTGCACTTTTTTTACAGCGTGGCTGTTTTGGATTAGATAAACAATTTACATTACATTACTGAAGGTTTGTACCTTGATAGTTACCAAACATGTGCAAGAAATTCAACTAAGTGATTTAGCTGGTAGATGTGACACCAAATTGCAGCGAGGTCAACTGCTCTATTACAGCATCTCGATCATGCAACCGTTATGCATGTTTATGTAGCCTATTTTATTTGACAATTTTTTTACAGTACTCTAATAGAGCACACCTTTTTCTGAGCACTTCTAATGTATGGATAGATCTACAAAATTATATTCTGATGTAGTACACTAAAATTTTCATTTATTAGGTAGAAATTAAGTGAGAGAGTAGTGAAGGGTTTACTGTAAGCATCTAGGTGTGGAGGTCCCTGGTTCGAACCGTAAACAATGTTTTCACAAGTGTATATTTTTTATGCTTCTCGATGACTATTCTATTAGAGTATTTTTATAGTGCTTGTTTGGCTTTGCTTTATATTTCCTTAGCTAATACTCTCAGTGCTTTCAAATCACAAAATGTTTGTGCTATGATGGTCAGCCTATCTTGTTTCTGTCAGTAGTTTGTCCTGCAGGTGTGACAAAAAATTGCACATATAATTTAAAAAAATTACTCGTAACTATTTACCACCTTTACACCAATCTGTTCACAAATTGGAAACTAAATGCATTATGTGCTCTTTATACCCTCAAAATTGTAAAAGAATCCATTAAGGGAATATACAGTACAATAGCAAGTACAGTATACAAATTCTTGCAAAAACCTTGCTAATTTCTTACAAGATAAACGGTTCTTTCTTGGAATAATTCTTGCCTCTTGTGCAATTTTTTTTGGGATTCTTTCTTTGCACAAATCTTGCAAGATCTTGTGAGGTCTGTTCATTGTAACAAGTATTTGTTGTCTGAATAAAAATAAATCTGGAGATGAGTATTCACAAGAAAGCCGAGAGCTGGCTGTTCTATTAGTGTATCTTGATATTTTATCAACTGAACCTCATGAAGTGGTCATTAATTGAATAACAGTGATAAACCTGACTGTTATCATTTCTATAACCTGAGAATTGTAGCATAGTACCGTAAGAGTACAAAACCATAGGGTTAACGAATTTTTCCCATGCATTTATGTAAGCTATTTGTATTTCAGAAACTTGAATTTCAATTTTGAATTAATGATAGCAGTAAAAAAATCAGTAGAACCAGGAGCCATGCACTTATGTACTTGTTGACTATTAGGCCAGCATTTATTAATTCCTTGTTTCCCGTCACCTGCCCGCATACCATCTTACTTTCCACATTGGTAATTATTATTGTAATTAGTATTTAGAAATACGAAATATTTCCGTGTTCTTATGGTGATTTCTGCTATACGTTCGCGAATATTCTTTGCCACGTAGCTATGTTGTTTAGTAAGACTATTATTGTTTACACAAGAAACTGCACAAATGTACATAAGCGTGCAAGTTGCAATTGTATTAGGAAGGGTGATAGTTCCATGGACTATTGTGGATTTCCATGAAGAAGACGTGACATTTAGTGAGTTGTCTTCTTGTATAAAGGTTGGACAATAAAATATTGAAGTAACAGAAGAATTAAAGAGAGCAAGGTTACTAAAAACGTTTGTAGGAGGGAACAAGATAGACGCTCTGATAGTGTCTGGAATTGACCAGTGTGTTATACCAGTTTGCTCACAATTTGGTATTTATGTTAAGTTTTCTGGAGAGTTAATATCGCCCAGCACCTCAGAAAAAATGATGTCAGTTTAATATTCTTGTGGATTTGAACTGATATGTTGCTACTGTGCAAAAGGGGTCATGTCAGAAGATGTTGTTAATCTTCCAATGTGTGCAGACTGTAAGGAAGAAGGGAAAACACCCCGGCATCAAGAGACCCAAGACTAAGGAACATACTTAAACTTCAGAGAATTCTGTAGTTTATTGTGTGTAAGTAAAAAGGTGTGTTATAGAGATGTATTTGGAACTGGCTGTAAATCATTACTTTTCAGTATTGTATTGTAGATACACTAACTTGTGTTTTACCGCAGTTTTTTTATAAGTATCATTTTTTAAGGTTTGACAGTAGTTGTTAATTAAAAGTACAAAATAATAAAATTTTAGTTATTAATAAGAATAACCGCCCGCCCTCACTAGTTGATTGGTTTCAAGGTGACGGGAAACAAGGAATCTTATTATGTTGGCCTTAACAGTAAAATTCTAATAGCCTGTACAGTAGACTATCCTATTTTGAATAACCATACCTTAGATGATTATCTAAATTCCAAGTGTGGCCAAAGAAAGCCATTACATCTGGGCACACTACAGACAAGTGTGCATTTTACAGGAACCAAGAAAACATGATTTAATTTTAACTCAGTAATGGCTGAACAGAAATAGAGCTTCTGTGTAACATCTCTCAGAGTAGGACATCTTCCATACCAAATTTGAGCTAAATCAGCCCAGCCATCTAGAGATACACTCAGGGGCATACCTAGGTTTCAGGATTTCCCTGGCACAAAGTCTGACTGTCCCCATGTAAACTATTTAGCAAGAAACACGAGCCAATCTCTATGGATTCTACTACACATTTGCTTTCAAAAAACTGTTTATAAGTGCACTACTGATATCGAGGGGTCACCAACTCACGAAAAGGGGTACGGATTTCAAAATCTTGAACAAATTTCTCAAGATTTCACGGATTTCACAAAATCGAATGAGACCTGCAAAATCTGATTTTAAGTTACAGGTGAAATCACCAAAAAATAGTGGGAGGAAGAAACAAAAGTTCAGCAGGCATGTAAGAGAAATTTGTTCAAGTTCAGCAGGCCTCACGAAATTGAGATGAATTGCGAAGCCATATAAAACCAGGAGTAAAGCATAGACATAACTATTAAATGAAACCCTACAAAACCAGGAGCAACTCGCAGCTGAAGCCCTATAAACCAGGAAACAAGGCCAATCATTCAGGGGAAATCCCGTGCGAAACCCCTCAAAACCAGGAGCAACTGTCAAAGCTCTATCTGATGTGAAACCCCACAAAACCAGGAGTATCTCAGTGTATTTGTAGTTGGTGTGTTGCTAAGTTTATGAAGTTTTGCTAAGTTTGTGTTGCTAAGTTTGTGTTGCTAAGTTTGTAGTTTGCTAAGTAAATCCGAAGAGGAGCGGAACATCGGATTTCATTCTTACTTTTGAGAAGGAGCAGTTTGCATGGATTCCCCTGGTTTCGTTTGGCTTCTTTCCCACAGCTCCTGGTTTTGTTTGGCTTCCACAACTCGCTTAATACAAATCCGAGGCGGAGTAGAACATCGGATTTCATTCTTACGTTTGTGCAGGAGCAGTCTGCATGGATTCTCCTGGTTTTGTATGGCTTCTTTCCCACAGCTCCTGGTTTTGTTTGGCTTCCACAACTCACTTAATACAAATTCGAAACGGAGCAGAACATCGGATTTTATTGATATACTTTTGAACAGTTTGCATGGATTCAGTCTCTCCTGTTTTGCGTGGCTTCTTTCCCACAACTCCTAGCTGGTTTTCGTTTGGCTTCCACAACTCGAATTCTAAACGGAGCGGAACGTCGGATTTTATTGATATACTTTTGAACAGTTAGCATGGATTCTCCTGGTTTGTATGGCTTCTTTCCCACAACTCCTGGTTTTGTTTGGCTTCCACAACTCACTTAATATAAAGAACATTGGATTTCATTCTCTCCTGGTTTTGTGCGGCTTCTTTCCCAAAGCTCCTGGTTTTGTGCGGCTTTCACAACTTGATTATACAAATCCGAAGCGGAGCGGAACATCGGATTTCATTCTTACTTTTGTGCAGGAGCAGTTGAGTGTAAGCTACGGTACCAGAACGAGTATAGAATCAGAATCACGATAACAACATAAGATTTCGCATTTCAGGCAGGATTTTACTGAAGGTGTACGAGATTTCGAAGCAGTTGGTGACCCCTCTACTGATATACATGTACCTAGCTAGCTACTGTGATACACTGCTGTTTGTGCAACTTATTAGACTAAGACACTACTGCATGAATAATATAGAAGCTATAACTAAACAATGATGGACTAACTTAGCCTCCAGCCCCAATTTCGGACTTCCTTTTCACTCCTAGCTCCGTCTGCCCATAGGGTACGTAGTATATAATATCTATGGTCTGCCTGACACAGCGCTCCTTTTTCACTCTTCTGTCTTTTCTACTTGCACCGAGAATTCGGCTTGCACACACAGAGCGCTTTTGCATAACAAGCTGAAACACTAAATGCCGCGGATCCTCCTGAGTCAGTCCCAAGGTCAGTCCTGCCTCCAGTAAGACGGGCACCACAACCGACTTTTGTCCCTGCTTTTGTCCGTCTTTCATCAATCTATACCATTAGACGTCTAATTACTTTATACCTGAGTAGTGTTGTCCACTGACTGGTTTTGACTCTCGCTCGAATCTTATCACGTGATGCTGGGCAGCATTACATAGACAAATACTAAACTGACGGAGGAATCTTGGCAAACTCAAGTATACGCGATTTTTTGATGGTACTATTATGAAAAGTATTGCAAGGCACTCCAAAAAGATAGCAGATGTGTATTTTTGGTGTGTATTAATTACGGGCGCGCCCAGTCGGGCGCCGCTATCAGGCCTGATTGCCCGGACCTGTGCCCGTGCAGGCCCGGGTGTAGCTACGCCTCTGGGAATTTTCTACTTACTGACTGCCTGACTGACTGCCTAACAGACAAGCGTAACTCTATAACAGCTAAGACTACGGGCTTGATGTTTTTCACTGTTCAATGTTGCTTTGGTGTCATTCCATGTTAAATCACCAAGGGTCACCTCTCGGATTCTGACAGAACTTGGTGTGTTTGTAGTACCTATGGTGCTCATCACTCATACCAATTTTTAGCCCCATACACCACATAGCTAGTTTCTGATTTATGACCACAAATATTTTGAATATTTCATGATTGGTCTGTCCTGAGTTACAAAATCAACTGTTTTATAAATAAATTTTTAGTAATGAAAGAATGTTAATTTACCTTTCACAAAATCCATAAATTATGGGATATTAATGGTCCATTAAAAACTTTACTCCTTAATATTTCAAAAACTACTGTTTCAAATTCTTTGAATTTTTTAGCAAATAATAATTGGGTCATGGTCCATTGTTGATAAAATCTTTATGGTGGGGCCACAATGGGTTCAAGAGATACAATTCGGTACGTAGTGGAATTTTGTAGTCTATTATTACTATATGGGAGTGTAAACCTCTAATAACCACTCCTGATAGACCATGCCAACTTTGTCTTATGCAATGAAGGTGTCCAGGTGAAGTACAGTACAACCTGTATTAGTGACCGCCTGTATTGAAAGACCACTTTTATTCTGCAATTCATTTAGTCAGATTTACTGTATGGGTAATTCCATATTAGTTCACTGGAAAAATTTTGTCCCTGCCCAAAGCCCATCCCTAGATCTAGGAGACTACATTCAAAATATGTGTATATATTGTAAATATAAGCAGTGCAAATAATAGTAAAACAAACAAAAATCATAAGCTAAAATAATAACAAATAAATATAAATAAATTTTAAAATAAAACGATACATGTCAGGTTGGGAGAGGATATGCATCCACATGTGAGTCTCATGGGGTGGACTTTTGCCCCATTCCATGAGTAGTCTCCAACTCAAAGGTTAGCTTGAGATGTGATGGTGCAGGGTTTCATTAGGATTGGTAGGATGACATTAGAAATTCCTGTGGCTTCAAATATAGGCAGGGCCGCCCACAGGGGGGAGGGGGGGGCAACTGGGGCATTTTGCCCAGGGCCCCAGCCTGAAAGGGGCCCCAGGAGGCCCCATGAAAGGCCCCCTGAATACCTGTTTAAAAGATCGATATACTCTAATAGAGCAGTCAGATCTAAATACTCTAATAGAGCAGTCAGATCTAAATACTCTAATAGAGCAGTCACAGTAGTGTAGCAAGCTTATAGATAAGGAGATATGGTTGGTGATGGGTAGTTATTGTCATTGCCAGCAGGTTGTGACCTTTTTTTTTTTTTTTGGTCTTCACCTTACAACTTGGGTCAAGGGCCCCACTTTAACTCTTTGCCCTGGGCCCCTTAATTTCTCTGGGCGGCCCTGAATATAGGAGAACTATGGAACCTTGCACAACTTACCAAAACAACCACCATCACTAGAAAGTGGTGGACAAGTGCCACATGGCAAACAGTGTTTGTGTTATTGTATTGAGTGCTAGAAATTACACACCTGCAAATTTAAAAGCATAATAAGTTTGCTTGTTTGTTGTGGCAAATGTAAATTAAATGTTTCTGAAAATACAGGATACACAATGTGACAATTAAAGTGCCAAGATAGACATGGTAAGCACAAGATCAACAGAATGTACCAAGGTACCAAAATCATAATAATTCACTGCATAAAGTGCCAAAACAATTGTAGTAAATATGAAAACCAATTTAGCAGTCAGAGCATACCACCCTTCAATAATTTGATGCACAGTTACGTTCTTTCAATCCACCATGTTTGTTTTATACAATAATGAATGCAGCAGCTACTTGTGGTTACCTACGTACATGATTGTTTTTCAAAGAACAAGTCTAATACAGTGCAAACCATTTCACTAGCTCTTATTATTAAATTCTGTAATAGTTTAAGTTAGTTATGTCCTGCATGACAACGTCACAGTAGTAACTTTTTTAGCTTGTGATGATCATTAAAAATCTTTACAGCAAAATATTTTTAGTTACTTTTATATTCAGTGGCAGATAGTACGTGTATAGTGAATAATTAGCTACATGTTACTACAATATAGCAAAGTACTTGTAGTTTTAAGCAATCAACTACTTTTATAATTGTAGGTGATAAGTATTTTTAGTTTTAGTTTTAATTATTTGTATACTTGGCAAATACTTTCAGTTTTAGTTTCAGTTATTTGTAAATATTAAATGATATTTTTTGTTTTAGCATAAGTTTCAGCATAATTATGCTAAAAGTAAAAGCAAAACCACTTTTCGTTTTAGTTACTAAAACAACACTATATGGAACTATAACTTGTGCACAGCAAAAATAACTAGTGAAGGTTACTCATTATAGCTACTCACTCATTTTAAGTTGTGAATGAGAGAATCAGTGTAAAGTGCAGTCAGTGCTGGTTGATCATTCAGTGATCTCTCAGTGCTTGGGAGAAGTATATTCTAGCCATGATTATACTATAATATATGAACTTGGTAAAGACCCTCTCACTGGCATATAGAGCTAGTGTAGTGAAGGTCACACTATACATACTAATGTCTACTGCAATCTCTTTAGTGATCATGACAGAGATATATCTAGTCACGAATCACAGAATAAAAAAGCACAGCATGCATTTGCATAGTTATGCATTGCAACATAATAAAGTAGAATGTATGTTAGAATCTCAATAGTCACATCTGCCAGCACACACACACACACACACATGTATTTTAGCATGCTTTATGCAATATCGTACAGCATTATATTAATGTTGTTGTCATCACATGCCATCAATCTTCAATATCATCCATTACTTCCATAAATGATTCTTGATACCGAATATCATCATCATTAGGTTGTGACTTGTTGCTACACAGTGTTATAAAATTTAATAATCACATGAAATTTTGCAGTATTGCATGCATACAGTCATGCTTCTATAAATGGACCAAAATCTCATACATAGCAGATACCCACATTATATGGACAGGTCGAAGATTAAAACTAGACAAGTCACCTTGTCATAATTACAAAATCCACTAATTGATATAGAGTGGAGTGTGTGTTTAGTCACAAAATATATGTTTGGTATCACCTTTTCTTTTGGTGCAATATGCGTGGGTTCACAGTTATGATTGCTGCACAGCAAAAATAGTGTTCCAATACTACCTATACTAACTTCATTGTTAGTCAGAAAAACTCCTTATAATGAGACAAAACGGACTATAAATGGCTCAAATGCTATTCAGTATTGGGGCCAGTGATCTGTTTTTGTCTGAGCATAGGTAAAATTATTTCCAACACCAAAACGTAGACAGAATAAATACAGGCAGTGTTTGTATATGAATTGTGCTGTGCATAAAAGTAAACAAGAAGAAAATATCTAAGTTTTCTGTACGCTTGTAGCTATACTACACACAGTAAAACCATGGTATATAAATAAAGCACATTAAAAGCATCTACATGCAGAGTATGTAAAATCCTTAGCTATACATATAGACATATAACCTTGATTTTTTTTATTAAGTTTATAGAACACTGACCAAGCTGTTTCTTGGTATAAATTGGCCAACTGAAGCATACTGGGCCAAGAAGCAATCAGGATAATATATGCAAGGGTCAATAAAGACAGAATGTTTGCTATCAGCTTATATAACATAGCGTTATTTATTCAATACATAACACACTTACATGTCAAATACAATAACATTCCTTCATAGGCCATGGTCACTCATGGGAATATAATCATTACTAACAGTACAACTGGTATCAGAGGTAGGTCTGTGATGTGTACCCATAGTCTTCTTCTTAATAGTGTGTTTGTGTATAAACATTTCCATGACAGCAAAAGCTATTAAAGGTATTAATATTAAAATGAAAATAATTGATAGCAGTAAATCTTCAGCAACACTGCCAATAAGTGGTGTCACTGAAACCAAGGTCATTATTTGTAAAACAAAACATATTGAGAATGTTACTTCGATATGGTTTTATTATTAGGTGAATCAAGGCCAATACTGTACTTGCAGCAATTAGTAAAAACTGGGTAGTTATATAGTTTGAAGGGCTTGCAACAATTATTACAATGATCACCATTCGACAAATCATGTAGTAAGCTGCAAAACAATGTCACTTGTCTTTATAACTTCCTTGAAACTGATCCAGCAGTGGTTTCACCCTAGTAAAGTTGATTATTCGATTAAAAAATGGTTCAAGTAAAAGAACAATTGGAAGACCAATGACAACTATCATTGCACACAACACAGCTACAATCATATAAAAAAAGTGACGGCCATGAAAATACTCTGTATCTGGTGATAGATAAGTGTAAACCTTGTCCACATTATGAAATGTCAGTGATCTCAATAGTAGCAGTGAAGTTGTTGCTACAGAAGTATAAGATATCAACAACAGAAAACATATAACACGGATAATTCCTCTGCTCACAAAAGCTGAAAATCTGTAAGATATCCTTGCTGATAGGGAAATCATTGCAACAATGATTGTTACAGCTAATGGATGTACATAATGGATAAACTGTTGGTCAATTCCACTGATGCCCTTGACCAAACAAAGCTGTCCTAGAAATTGTGGAGTGGCTTTAGCAATGCTGGACATAATGCTAACAGTTGTAAACACTCCTTGTGTAAGGTACAAATTTTGGCCCAGTAAAATATCCAGCATACTATAATAGTATGTAATAGCATACAAGAAACCAATTCCAACGTGATAGTACGTAGTGATAAACACTATTATAACTATGACTACCCAGTATATCATTATCAACATGACCATCAGTATTGTTTGTCCAGTTGTACACTCACTGACTCTTACACATTTTACAAAATCAAATGAGAGAGTGTAATCTTCCTCACAACTGCCACAAGCTACTCCAGATCTGTGTGAATTACACTGGTTTTGTCTCTCAGGTGAAAGTTGATAATATCCATTAGCAGTTTCACAACAAGTGAAATTGCAGTAATTGTTAGGACAAACCGATACAGTTGCTTTTTTATTAACTTTACCAAACCAGTAACCCCTTTCAATAGTTGATGTACTATCATCAGAACATAATACATTATCAGTGTCATTGTAGCATGCACAACTCTGTGATGCATTGTCATAATGGAATCCGGGATGGCATGGTGATAGCTCAGTTATTAGCTTTATAAAAACTTCTTTAGACTCAGACTGACTACAATCAAGTGAAGAAATTGTCATTGAAAAGTTTGCTGCAATAGAAACCTCATTCCCTATTATTGTAATCCCTCTAAATGTATCACATGATATCAACACAACCTTGGGACTATTGTGAATGCAATGTGTCTGATTATCACTACTTACCACAAATTGTGTTTCACTAGTACTTCGATTCAAACGATTCAGTACACAGGCATCAATAACAATTTCTTGACCAAGCATTATACGTTGAATGAGATATGTTTTACAGTTTCTGTCACTGTGATCATAATTGCAAATAGCTGGATCATATAATTCTAGCTTACTGGGAGGAGTATTGATGTGTTTAGCAAACTGACTATGCTGAAAAACACTACTATTACCACCTACAATAATATTGCTGAAACATTCTTCATCACATGATGTTGGTATATCTATGTAAAGGTCAGGGCCATTGGAGGCAGTGTTGTTACTGAAATTGGTACGAACAGTGTTAACTGTAATTTTACTGTCAGTGTTTTGTATTAGATCACCATATATAGCTCCACCAAAATAATCAGCAAAATTATGTGAATATATAATGCTTGAAGTATCATCAAATGATAAAGCAAAGTTGTTATTTAGATTTATAGCTCCACCATTTGATTTAGCTTTGTTACTAAAGAATAGCGTAGAGGAATGCTCTGCAAATGTAATACTGGACTGTACAGTAGAAACAGCTCCACCATTTCTAGCTGTGTTGCTAGTAAATGTTGCTGAACTATTTCCTTTTAGTGTGACGTTACAATTTTGATCACAATATGTGCCTCCACCATTTAGGATAGCTGTATTATTAATGAAGGCAACATTAGAGTATTCTTTGATTGTAGTATTACTGTAGTCATAAGAAAACATGGCCCCACCATTTGTACTAGTGTTATTGTAAAATGCTATTTGTGTGGATCCTGAAAAATTAGACGTGATGTTGTGAAGCAAGTAAATGGCTCCACCAGAAAATCTACAACTATTATTGTAAAATGTGCAATTTGAATTTTCCCCAAACAAGATAACGCATTCATAAAGAGTACCTATAGCTCCACCATTATGGTTGGCTACATTGTTGCTGAATGTTACTCGAGAATTTCCTTTAAAGTACATGGCTGATTGTCTGGTTAAATACACTGCTCCACCTCGTTCCAAGGCTGTGTTGTTAAATCTTACGTGGGAATTTCCTTCAATGGTAATGGCACCACCACTGAATAAATATACAGCTCCACCATGCTGCATAGCTTTATTGTTCTCCAGTGTAACAGATGAATTTCCACTAAAGCTGATACTGAAATCTGCAATGGAATAAATAGCAGCTCCATCCTGTCCAGCTACATTACTCTCAAATATTACCAGTGAGTTACCTGCAAATGAAACATCAGAGCTACTAAAAGATGCTATAGCTCCACCATATAGTTCAGCTTTATTATTACTAAAAATTGCACTAGAATTTGATTCAAAAGCAATGTAACATTGTCTTCTGGAATAAACAGCTCCACCTGTTTCTGCAATGTTAGCATTAAATGTTGCTGATGTGCTTCCATTAAATGTAATACCACATTTATTTGTGGAATATATTGCTCCTCCAGCTTCAATTGCACTATTGTTAACAAACCTTACCAATTTGCTTTTGTTACTAAATGTAATGATAGAAGCAATTCCATAAATAACTCCTCCATTAGATGCTTCATTATTAAGAAATGCTATTGACCTATTGTTTATGTCAAATGTAATAGTGCAACTTTCTCCATATATAGCTCCTCCACTTCCGCCTCCATTATTGTTATCAAATTCCACTGAGATGTTTCCATTGAACATGATGACAGAACCACCTCCAACAATAGCTCCTCCAGTTTCGGTTGCCCTGTTGTTAACAAACAGTACTGACATGCACATGTCTAAATTAAATGTAATACTAGACCCATATCCAACAATAGCTCCTCCACTGCCACTTACGCTGTTCTTTTCAAATGTTGCTGACACGTTTCCATTAAATGTGATGTTGAAATCCCCTCCAAAAATAGCTCCTCCAGTTTCGATGGCTTCATTATTTACAAACATTACTGACATGTCTCCATTAAATGTAATACTAGAACCATATCCAACAATAGCTCCTCCACTATGCCTTGCACTGTTCTCATCAAATGTTACTGACATGTTTCCATTAAATATAATGTTGGAACCACCCTCAAATATAGCTCCTCCAGTTTCACTTGCATATCATTGTTAACAAAACTTACCAACATGTTTCCATCTAATAAAAGATTGGAACCACCTAAATAAATAGCTCCTCCATACCTGACTGCATTATCATCAAACATTACTGACATTTCTCCACTAAATGTAATGTTAGAGCCACCTCCAAATATAGCTCCTCCATTATATAGCTCCTCCATTATTATTAGCATTGAAGAATTATTTCCATTAAATGTGATATTGGAATTAGCTCCATAGATAGCTCCTCCTATGGTTGCACCGTTTTCAAAAAACATTGTTGACATATTATTGAATGAAATATTGGAATATACTCCAAAAACAGCTCCTCCTGTGATTGCAATATTGTTAACAAATGTTACTGATTTGCTTTTACTACCAAATGTAATAATAGAAGCAGTTCCATAAATAGCTCCACCATTGGATGCATTATTATTTTAAAATGTTATTGACTTGTTGTTTACATCAAATGTAATAGTACAACTATCTCCATATATAGCTCCTCCACTTCTGCCTCCATTATTACTATCAAAAACCACTGAAATGTTTCCAATGTTGAAATCACCTCCAAAAATAGCTCCTCCAGTTTCGATGGCTTCATTATTTACAACATTACTGACAGGTCTCCATTAAATATTATATCAGAGCTATATCCAATAATAGCTCCTCCACTACGCCTTGCGCTGTCCTTATCAAATGTTACTGACATCTTTCCATTAAATATAATGTTGGAACCACCTCCAAATATAGCTCCTCCAGTTTCACTTGCATCATTGCTAACAAAACTTACTGACATGTTTCCATTAATAAAAGATTGGAACTACCTAAATAAATAGCTCCTCCATACCTGAACACTGTATTATCAGCAAACATTACTGACATTTCTCCACTAAATGTAATGTTAGAGCCACTTCCAAATATAGCTCCTCCATTATTATTAGCAAATAGTATTGAAGTATTTCTCCCATTAAACGTGATATCAGAATTAGCTGCATAGATAGCTCCCCCACTTATGGTTGCACTGTTCTCAACAAATGTTACTAACATGTTATTGAATGTAATATTGGAATATCTTCCAAATACAGCTCCTACTCTGAGTGCATTATTGTTAACAAATGTTACCGATGAATTTCCATCAAATAGGACACTACCAGAAAAATAAACAGCTTCCCCTGATGCTGCCGTGTTATTAACAAATGTTTTTGATGTACCTCCATCAAATGAGACAGTGGATTCATCAAAGTACACAGCTCCTCCAAACACATCAGCACTGTTGTCATTAAATGCTACTCTGGAGTCTTCACTGAATAAGACATGAGAATTACTGCTGAAGTATATAGCACCACCATTTTGTCTTGCAAAATTGTTTGTAAATATAACTACTGAACGTCTTCCAAATGAAACAACACTGGAACCATTTAAGAAAATACTCCCTCCATTATTCTGAACAGAATTTCCCTCAAAAGTCACAATAGAATCATCAGTAAATGAAATATTGGAATCGGTACTATGAATGCATCCACCAGCGTTGGCTTCATTCTGCTTGAATACTACATTACCATCAAGATGCAGAATACTATTAGAAACAGAAATGGGTACTCCTTTATTGTTTATAAACATAATATTTCGTAACATCACAACATTGTAACTTAGTATCGCAAACACATAAACCACACTCTCTGCAGCTCCATTTAAAGTAAAATTGCAATTTTCAATTACCAAAACTAATTGTATGTGATACTCAGAGAGAGATGAATAATGTATGGCTGTACCATTGCTACCTTTGGAGTTATTGTTATGTGTAAACTGGCTATTGTTAATGTACACATCTCCTGACACTTCTGACAACACAACAGCTTGATCTGGTGAGTGATGAAATGCACAATTATGCATTACTATGTGGTGCCATTTGTTATATTAACAATTGTATTGTCAGTTGCAGTACTCAAGAGATTGAAAATTGAAGCACTGTACACTTCATTATCACTAACTGAGCCACTCACTTCTGTATCAGCTGTAGCCATCCCTCTTGTAACTTCCTTTATGGCTTGGAAGAAGACTAGCAGCAGAAAAAATAACAGTATCTTTGAAAATGACATGTTATTAACTCCAGATAGTTTAGAAAAATACACAACACCAGCAAAGATTTTTGATAAGTAAGTTCAACTACATTGAGACAATTCTTTTATACCCAACAACGCAGGAAACTTTATATAGCTATGTGTGGTAAAAACCTCAAAAAAGTCTTGTATTTGTGCTGGTGTTTTGAGGCTTCACAATGAAATTATCACTGCTGCCATTGTTGCACTCAAATGCTCTTGCTGTACTCAGAATGGTGCAGGTATTAATTATTTTACATGCTATGTCACACACTGACACAAGCAAGCATTATAAGCATCTATATAACTATATAGAGTTTAAACCTCTACAGTGTAATAGGAATATGAAACACAAAATACACCTGTAATGACAAACAGATGGCTTAGCGGAAAGATAACCTAGGTAGAAAGTTAGCTGAGTTCAGCATATAAGAAATAAAACAAGCATGTGACTATCTATCACACGATTCTTATAAGTCATTAAAATTTTAGTGAAATCAACAAGGTCAGCAACATTATCATTCCAAAAGAGGAAATAGTATTCATACTCACCCACCACATGCACCCACACATGCCATACAATCTCTAAGCTTCCAGGTGACAAGATTGAGATGCTGCTGACCAATTTTTGAATGGTACTATAAAACTTCTGCTATAGTATTAAAATATGCAGGTTGCATTTCAGTGACCAATGCTTTGGCTAAAACTTTTTTGATGAATTGTTTGATGGCTGGTACCAACATACACATTAACCAGAAAATCACTATTTGTAATATTCATCAGTACGTACAGAAACTGATTAGCAAATTTTCATTGATGACCAGTCAAATTATATCATAACTTGTGTGATCCCTTGTAAGTTGTGGAGCCACAATATATACAGGGGCTTACACCAACCTCTTTGAGCAAATTTCTCAGGTGGACAGCCTACATAGTTAGCTAAAATACTGGTCAGAGTTTAAAACAAGTTGCACATACAATACCTAACCATAATTATGTCAAATAACAACCGTTCCATCTGTTTTAATATTGCTAAGACACATCAAACATCATAATAATGCAGATTACATTAACTATATACGACGACCACCTGTATTCATCTTTCTACCATTGCTGTATTGATAAGATACTCTAATAGAGCAGTCATGTATGTAATTTTGTTCTAAACATTTATTATCCACCCATTTCTTGGCCGTCATCTTTGATTTCACAACTTTTTCATCTAGGCTTTTTAAGGCCGCACTATTTTTTCACAGCTTGGCTGCTTTGGTGTGGATTTCACTTCTTTTTGCACTTTATAAGGCCACAAAACCAGGACTTTGAGGTTTGTTTTTACTCACATTTCTTCTTTTCTATGCAGACACAATGATAATTATTGAAGACAGACTTATAAATGTATTGCATTGCATAATTTACTCCAACTTTGATAATATTATTGTAATAAATTACAAATAAACTAGAAAATTCATTTATAAAGCAGAAAGTAAGTGAGGTGATGCAGCCAAGGTAGCAGTGGTTCAGTGGTTAAGGATGTAGGTGCTAGGTATGGAAGTCCCTGGTTCGAGCTCTGGTAACCTTTTTTACCCGGTGGTGACTGCTCTATTAGACTATCTCGATCCACAATTTTACACTTGTTTGGTTTTTGCTTTATAAATTTGTTGCTGTAACTCTATTGCTATTCAAACTATCAAAAGGCACTGATACAATGATCAGCCTATCTACACACTAATTTCCAAGATATTCCTGTATTCGGTTTACCCTGTAGCCATGACAGAAGTTTGATCTTTTTTACATGAATTAATGCTCATAACTCGTTGGATATTGCTCAGATTCACAGCAAACTTGGTACGTGAATCCACCGTTACACACTTTTCATTTGTGCCAAAGGTCGAGGCAATTAAGTTATATGTTTGCATTTTATATAGCAATTTTTGCAAAGTATGCAAAAAGAAATCGAAGCCCCCTTATGACATAAGGAGAAAAAAAAAAAAAGAAATTAAAATAAAACTTTGAATGCCCACAAATGGCTATTGTGAATTTTGCTGTGTGGCCTACCCTAGCTGGCAGACAGCTATAATGCAAAAATGGTGTACTTTGGAGAAGGGGCCATGGAACTACTGTATGCACTCGTGAAAAATCTGTTTTCTTTCTTCCTGTCAATATACTCACATTGTGGTGTGTCGGCTTTCTTGGCCACACGACACACTACTGTGTGTCTTGATTACCATGTGTCTTGATGAAAATCTTTACATATGTAATACACATATGGTTATACATTTTCAATGGACAAACTGTTAAAAGCTTGATTTTGCAATTTTCAAACAAACATGAAAAGAAACAATATCTTTGCATGCTTTATGAGAAAATGAGACTATCATCTCATTAAGTGCTGGTGCAAATACCCTAAGTCTCACCAGTTAAAGTGAGGCATGGATGCATTCCTTTAAAGTATTGCTGTCAAACAGAATGATATGTGCATACCATTTTAATACTATTCACTTCATCAGTACAATCTGCATACATGTACATGTGACTAAACAACACATGAACATCTCTTACACACTCTATACCATGTAGTGTTATTTATATATATATGATACTGCAATAAATTATGATCCTTTTGTTGCTTTTATTGCGGCTTCAAGTTGATCCCATTGATCTGCAGTTACTGCCAGCAAATCGTTAAACTCCCCAGCCATCCTTGGCAGTTCTCCCCCATCAAAAGCTATCACCTTAAACCGAAAAGATAATTGATAGGAAGTTGTACTTTGTACAATTGTATTACCTCTCCAGTCATCCAGTTAGCATAGTCACTTACAATGTACAAAGCTAAGTTAGCTAACTCTTCTACTTCTCCAAATCTGCTTGTAGGCAGTCTGTGCAACATTCTTTTCCTAAATTCCCCAGTAGGGTCTAGGCGACTAAATGCACCCTGAAATTAATACACATGCACTAAAGCTAGATGCTAGCTTTTCTATTAAACTAAATTACCTTTGTTTCTATGGGTCCAGGAGCAATTGCATTGAATCTCATTCCATAATGACCCCACTCTGCTGCTAGTGACCTGCAGTATGGACAAGTAGAGGTCATAAAGGTCTTTGCAGGTTATGCATGATCAAAAACAAGTGTGACCCAAACACTTTCAACAAGTTTCAACTAAATTAATTTTCTACTTACTAACTAATGACTGATGCATTCAGTCAAGCATAACTTGAATGGACCCTACTTGCTGGATTTCTTCACTGTTTGACATCACTTAAGCCAGCCAGCCACTACCGCGTAGGTGCTTATTCATGGGTAGCGCATAATGGCTTGCTTATGCTGACTAAATAGAAATCTTGTACTTTTCTATAGCAACTATATTGATTACAGAGGTGCTTCTCATAATGTTCTTTATTTGAAACACTGTGTAATTGGCAGAACATTGCTGAAAATGAGGCCACTTTGTTATTAATAATTGATAGTCTGGACATGCATTCTCAGACACAAAATTTATTATGTATGTCTGGCATCTATCTTTCCTTTGATACAGTGTTTGCAGCACATGTACAACTATGTTGCAAAGGTAAACAAACAAGTACAAGTACAAAGTAGAGATTTTTCAATTTAAGTAGGCGTTAAGTGTTGCAATGATACAGTATTTGGGTATATCGATATATTGTTTCTATTGTATCATGATACAGCAATATATCACATGACACAAAGATGGAGTGTGAACGCATAGGTGTTTGTTGCTTTTTTGGAAAATGGAGAGATCCTTTTTCCTTTCAAAACACTAATCGACTAGGCTGGCAGACAGGAATTTGATTCGTGAGAATGTCAGCCATTAAATGTAGCGTGATATATCAATACAACTGGGCTTTGTACTGATCCTTAACATATCATTAATATGCGACATATTGATTGATTATGCTGTTGCGTCTCTAGTACAGGTCATAGAAATAAAAAGGGAGATGTCTATAACTACTTTAGTTGTGGCTAGTGCTGGGAGATATATTAGATAAGATATCTAGATCACCTATCATAAATAAGATAGCAAATTTGTATATTGAGATAATAGCAAATCTTTGAAATCTATTGTACCATAAATCTTGGTGTAGAAAATTTTCGTGTATTAAAACTTAGATGCAACATATTTTCATCACTGGCATAATTGGCAAAAAATTGTTTGATGGAATGACTATACATTAATATTTGTATTCACAAATTATTTGTAAACATGTAGTTCGTCTTTTTAATATTTGTCAATCCAGCCAGCAGCAAAAAAATTTTGATGATAACTTTTCCCTGATTTACAGTAAAAATCAACCACAGTCAGGTGGAAAACTTGTGGAAAGTTGTCAAACTAGTTGGGGGGAAATGATAAAATTTCTGACTTAACAACCACTGTCACTTTATGTCAAAATTGTTTACAAAACAGTCTATGTTGTCACATCATTATCGAAAATATCGATTATTGAGATGAAATGGTTGTTGTTACTTATCGAGATATAGGATTTATCAATATCACACAGCCTTTAGCTAGTCATGGCTACATTATTGACTAGCTTGTTAAGATTGAGGCAGGGATTAATTGTCCAAGCTACAATCTTCCTTGTTTCATTACTCTTATTTCTATGGCCCTACTTAAGATAAGCATGTTACAATAACAGTTGTATGTGTCTTGATAATGAAGAAGCTTTGAAATATGGAAAATTTTTTTAACACAATGGTATATAATTAAAGAGTATATATAACTCAGAACAGATCATATCACAGTGTAGTTTTCATAAGAAAAGATGGATAAGACCCACTAGCCAGACTAATTTCTGTCTAGGGCTTTTTTGCTTTAGCTCTAAATAATATTGTGACCTTAGGCAACTTTATTTATGACTTACTTTACAATTGCTTCAACTCCCGCTTTAGCTGCAGCAGATGGAACCACAAATCCTGACCCATGCTGAGTATATGTTGTTGTGATTGCCAGAAAAGAGCATCCTACAGAAATTGTCACATTACATGGTTTGGTAACAGTTTAATTGTATGATTGTATGGTCACATTATACAGACATTATTATTTGCTATCCACAATAACATGCAAGGCTGGTCTTACATAGCAATTCTGGGTGTCCGGGACCCTAGGCAAAATAATTTTCTGGGGCAGCCCTATGGCATGATGTATAAAGCAACGCCTTGCTATGAGTCGAGCTGCATGCCCGACAGGAAATCAAAGCTTCTCAGATTGAACCTGGTAGCAGTTCTTACAGTATTTATGACCAGAATTGGATATTTACCTTTCTTTGCTTCAATTAACCTTTTCCCAAATTCCAGAGTTACAAAGGCTGTTCCATGTAATACAATCTCCAATATAGTTCGAAATGCATTACAAGACAGCCGTTCAGTAGGTGAGATGAAATTTCCTGCTGCATTATTAATGATTATGTCAGGCAATCCGAGTTTATCCACACACATGTCTGCTGCAGCTTTAACAGCTTCAGGATTCCTGACATCACACGGGCATGCCAACACCTACATGTATGTAGACACAAGAAAAGCCAAATACCATTAGAAAAAGCATGCTATCGTAAGATTGTGATAACTTTATGCAGTGGTACACTGTACAACAAATTTAGCGATACTCTATTTCAACTATATATACAGTATACTCTGGTAGATTTAGAATACATGCATTTGCATACGTACATACTTGATTTCCAGTGTGACTTGAAATCTCATTTGCAGTCTTCTCAAGGACACCCGATTTCCTAGTGCACACAATAAAAGTATACAGGTCTAATATTATGCCAGATCACTACTAAATTACAAAGTTACAAACAAGCAACTAACTAACTCTGAGGACAATTTACCAAGGGCGGTATAGCACTGCTCTATGTTACTCTTTGATGTGATGTATATATATATATATATATATATATATATATATATATCATTAACAAATTGACTTGATGTTGGTAGAAAATTAATTTACCACTCTACTTTATTTTGCTGGGGAAAGCTCTGTATAGCAGGTCAGTTAAATGAGTCAATATTATGAAATATGGCTCACTCGTCATCAGTGTCAACTATTAATGATATTTCTGTCTGGGTAGCATAAACATAAAAGCAGCATAGTATATAGTTTGCATATAGTACTCGAATCACTAATATAGGAAACTAAGAGATAAGGTAAGTGGGGGTAATTCCGGACAGCGGCTAATTCTGGACACTTAGATCGTTCTCAACAATGGTAGAATCCCTGAGCCTATAATTTGGTATGCTAATGCATTGTCCTATGGCCTATCTACAAACCAAATTGAAGTGAATCCATTATTCCACCTTGAAGTTTGACAAGTATTTGTAGCAAAATCACGAGTAGTTTTGTTCAAAAACTTGGAAAATGTTTATCTGACCAGGCAGCCCAAGCACATATTTTCGATTTTCAAAGATTTACATGAAGATCATACTATCGGCTAATTGCATACTAAAAATCATAAGAATCCATGCAGCACAGGCGAAGTGGCATTCGATTTTTCAGCAGCTGCTAGGTTGAAACACAAAGAAAATATTCGCGAATTACATAAACTTGTAAAAATACGCACTGCTGCTTTCTCCCAAAGGGTATGAACTTTTTACTTGATTTATAAGCTGCAGTGGATTGGTATAACCTGTGGAAGGCGCTACTTGCTTGTTAATCGAAATGTCCGGAATTAGCCGCATGTAGCATTTTTACACGTTGTTACATTTCAGCTCATAACTCCTCAGTAGTTGATTGTATCGAAACAAAATTTGTACTGCAGCTGCATCATGAGATAAGCTTTAAAATGATCCCTAGAGTTTGTCGTTGTGAGTGCAAAGTTAGAGCGATTTTACCAAAGAGTGTCCGGAATTACCCTCATTTACCTTATCAATAATTATAAACTGAGAGACAACAGATGAACAGAGAAAACACATTCCTACCTGCTACATATAACGACACTCGCCCCCAATTCACTCAACTTCATTACCATCCCTTTCCCCAGTCCAGTTCCACCTCCAGTAACAAAAGCTACTTTTCCATTAAAACTTCCAGGTTCTAGCATAGTTTTCTTCTGTGCTGGAAAATACTGTGAATTCATACGAACGCTCAACGGCTGCACTGAGGATCTTGCCAACAAGTCCTTCGCTACCCTGAAGCATATTTTTTGCATCGTTGCTCTTGGATGTGAATATCAGTCGAGATATAACTGATTGTGGGTTTAAATATCAGACTCCTGCAATTTTCTATTTTGCTGCAGTTGTATAAATAATACATATGCAATAATTATAATGTACTGCAGCATATGTATGAACTATACAGAACCCCTGAATTTGTGATTGCATCCCCACCTAGCTATTTGTCATGTAAAAGTGGCACATGTTGGATACTACTATTAGGTAGTTATTAGTTAAGTCTTCTATCCCGTATTCGTAATGCTAGCTAACCATCAAAATAACTCCCTGTTCCCATGCATAGCTAATAAAATTCTACCATTCCACCAGCCAACCTGCTCAGAACATAACATCTAGTCTGCTAGATCCAGGAAACAGAACAAGATAACTGCTTGCAGAGCCTCTACTATGAAAATTAGTGTACTGGGTCACTACCAACCGACCTCTATTCAGAACACCAAGTTTCTCACTGATTTCATACAACTCGGTTACCATCAAATCTACCATCAGACAAATCATTAACAGTGCAGCTTGTATAAGTATGACATGTTCTCAAAAGATTTTCATGGCCCAGAACTGCTGAGTGGAAAATTACTTTTTTTTAAAATTAGCATATTTTATTTGTACACACTTACACTCCTTGCCATGCCCACACAGATCTCCCTTTAGTGTGATCTGACTGTGATCACATGAGACTGAGGATTAATCTATTGCCGTACTTGTTTCATCAAATCTAGTAATGATGGTTCTCTTCCTCATGCATGAGTTATGAGTACAAAGTTACATGCTTTCATAACGTATCACCGTTGCATGAGAAAAGTTGACAGACCACTGAATTTAAGTAGTGTGGGTATCCAAACACAACAGGTACATATTAAACTATAGATCAATGTGCTGATCACATTCGACCCATTTGACAATGCAGTCCACAGTCTCACATTACAAAGTTATTGCACTGTGATGAGTGTTCATACATGCACGTCACTTAGGTTACAAACACATAGAGTGCCTTGTTATATACGAATTAACAGTGCTCCAACATCTAGTACAATAAGTTAAGCTGTGCAAATCAATTGCTTTATATTATCCATTGTTTTGAGATGTTTCATTCACAGTTGTAGTAGATATAGAGGGGTGTGTGGTATACGGTGGTGGTGGAGGTTGTGGTTGAGATGTCATTGACTGGGCTGACTGCAGCATCCTTAACTGTCCCTCAGTAATGCTTCTATTATGTTGAGACTGTGCTTGTATCATCTGTTCCTGCCTAATTCTCAGTAGCTGCCTCCTCTTTTCAGCTTCCAGAGCTTGATGTTGCATTACATTGGAACCCTGTGCTTGAAAGTTTTGAGAGAATTGGTTATAACTACTTTTTGCTGCATCGTATTGACTTCCCAAATGTGAAGAATTCCAACCTGAAAACTGTGAGGTGTTAGGGTTTGTTGGTCGAGATGGTGTTATATGTGGTTGAGACTGCTGTTGACTACCCATTTGATTATAGCTACCAGGAGCAGGAGGCTATAAAAACACAAATAAGTACAATTAAAGTACACTTCTAAATACAGTAGAAAAACCTAGTTTCCATACATGAAACATCTGAACCTATGTAACAACAATGGGCAGGTGTATCAGAGTGCTTGTTTTAATTCACCATTTTCAGAAAGTTTGTTTCACTACCATTGTCATTTAATAATGTAACACCAATTGGTTGTGGCTATCAGTGTCTGATAACAGTTATGAAGCGAAGATAGTCATTGGGTATGAAAATCAAGTTATTCAATTATGCATGCAAGTAATGAAGCCAGGTAATCTATACAGTTGCTATTTCACATTCAAAAACATTTGTATTGTTGTGCCTGTATTCTCTACCTGTAAAATAGCTTGTAAATTAGGATCTACCAATCCAGATAAATACATCAAGTTTCTATGAAGTATCTGTTGATATCTGTGGTAAAACAGTCAGTTAATTAACAGTAACACATTTAGTACAATACTACAATTTAGAACACTCACACGTTCATGAATTACAGTAACTGCAGCAAATAACTTATACATAATACAATCCTGAACTTGACTAGGTTTGACAGTTAAGTAAATGTACAAGATTATGGTATAAAACAATCGGCATTAAGAAAATATGGACAGAAGCAAAGCATTTTCTTTTGCCATACCAGCGCCATATTCTGGTACAGGAATGACACCATCTGCATCAAATATGATCATGCAAACAGTAGGAATGACAGCTAACAACCATACACTGATAACCAAAGCTACAACAAGAGGTGTCAAAATAGTTCTGAACTTAGAAGAGCCACTACCTTATCAGCTGCTATTATAACAAATAATATTATTTACTATATAGAATTGGAATTCATGGACTATGCAAGTAGTGATAAAGGCTCTACTCCCAGCTGAAAACCTATTATTATGGTACTAGCAATTTAGCAGCCTGATAGAGTAGCGACCATACCAGATATCAGTAGGTTAGCAGCAAAAATGTTATGCGACTTGTGCAAACTTCTTGTGGTCTTGATAACATAGACAGTCAGCAGCGAATTGATGAGCGTAGCTGATAGAGTAGTGGCTAAAGCATTTCCTTCTAAGTACAGAAAAAATATTGTGACACCTCATGTTGTAGCTTTGGTTACCAGTAGTGTATGGTTGTTAGCTGTCATTTCGAGCAGAACACCGAAGATAGGTAAGGAACATACTGTATCTTGGATGAACATGCAGAGCCTTGATCAGCTATCTCCTGATTGGTCCCTGAGCCAGAGAAAATTATTCCACTCATGTCTCTCTTTTTCATAAAACTTCCACTAAAACAATACTACAACCTCTATACACTACTATGCTACTAAACTGACGTATCACTGGTATACATTGTTATATTAAGGGGAAGCCTTTGTGGTTACAGTAAAGAGAACATGATAGCTTACACAACTTCATTCAATTGGTAGTTGCACACAGTGAAATGATAGCCCTGTACAATAAAGAAGATAACGTACGTAGATCCCTACCATGATTTTTAATTGTACAAGAAAATTTACACTGCTGAATACTTCACAAAAGAATTTTGCAACATAAAATATTCAGTGTATAACTTAATTCGCTGGATGGTCTATTAAAAATATGACTGAACTGTAAGAGTATCTTGATCACAGCTTATGTGCTGACCCGGATGTGACCCTAAAGCGTACACATGCGTGGGTGCTCAACTAGTGTATTAAGTACAAGGGTAGCCATACGAAAACTAAACAGGTAAGGTTTATAATCAATGGCAGTTAGTGGGCGCGGTTTCACGTAAGTTTACAGACAGCAAGATACAATTCCTGTAAGTGGGTGTGGCTTCTTGCAAACCTACAAACTTCAACACACCATACTGATAAATTAGCAAGGCTCTACTCTACGTATGCTTACAAACAGCTAATACCACACAGTTCCAATATTAAAGTGGGCATGGCTCATAAAAGAAGCTGGCCTACCACAAGACTAGACTATGTCTTGCACAATAACTATTATTTAGTTGGCGTGGCTGCATGTAAATCTGCAGACAGCAATGGACATGGATTTGTGCATACCTACAGACTACAATACTACAGTATGTATGCTTACTAGTCCTGAACAATACTGAAAATAATGCTATCCGACATATTGATAAGCTTATATTCACGATATGATTAAATATTGAGTAGAATTAAATTTGTCGAGCAGTGAGACTACTAACATTACATAACACATTATTGCATCATATTGTATCATAGAACGTGAAATGGTGCCAGACAACAGCTGGAATTTTTGTACATAATCGAATTGCCTTTCCTTGTAGGTATATAGCAAGTGCAGGGAACATAACACTAGCCAGATTTAATTAAGCGATATAGGTGATATTGGCGATTATATTGTCTAGACGATATTATTGTGGCTCTATAATTTACCTCGATACAATATATTGTGTAGTTCAATATTACAATATTACCAATATATTGAAATATTGCCCAGTTCTAATGCTTACACACAGTAATCCTGATAAGTGGCCGTGGCAACATGAAAGAAGCTAGACCACTAATCTATGACGCAATTTCACAAATGTTGTCAAACTAATTATGATCCAATCTTTGTCACATCTGAAAAATCTGTAAACGCAGGTCAGACTGACAAAATGTGACCTGGTTGACCCGACCCAGTTTCAATACCAGCACCGGTTTGATGTATGTTGAAGTTATACATGACAAGTAAATTTTGATTAGGGATCATAGACATAAAAGTAGTGAAACAAGGAAGGTCAACATATACTAGTGGACATTTAATTCCTATATCCATGACTAAAGTAGTTTTCATCTGAACGTATGTTCCGATAATCAATTGGTTCGTTTTCACAGCGTTACAAATGAAGAACAGTATGAGAAGCGTCTCTGCTACCAATCCAGTCATTAAGGAAAATACAGATGATTTTGTTATAAACGTAGGGATACTAGGGAAGCCATCTGGCAAGCTATACCACAACTTGGGCTGTGTATGGCCTTAGCCATTATTGAGTTACGCTTGTCTGAAGGCATCTCAATCAGTCCACTGAATGAAAAGTTTAAAAAAATTTGTAGCAACCTATTGGAAGCCATACTAAAACACTTTCGGGCTTGTTCATATCTTAATAATACTGGCAAGGCACAATGAAGGTATTGTGAGACTAGTTTCTGGTCAATATACTTTTTTATGAGGAAGAAGTGCAAGTATCCATGGTCCCTGATATACAGTACAGTAACAATGTCCTGGAAAATTGCTACACAAACTAAATCACACACACACACACACACACACACACACACACACACACACACACACACACACACACACACACACACACACACACACACACACACACACACATGCACGCAAGCACAAACACAAACACCACACACACATGTGCACATGCATACTCACAGACAGACACATACACATACATGCACACAGAGAGTAAACTTACTGGAGACAGCCCATGGCTTTCCCTTTGTTTTGGTTCTCTACAATTGCCTGAATCAACTGAGCATTCTCATCCAACATCTGTACATTTAAAAATATAGACATTAAATCAGCCAGGTTGCTAACACATTTGTGCTTAATAATACACTAGGGCTACAGAAAAACTCCTCAACAATTTCATACAACCATGTTGACTAGCCATAGCTTATACATTTAAAGCTTTAGGTGTGGACAGATTAAGTTCTTGGTAGCATAAAATGGGATGGTCACCTAAAATATCACACTAAATTATTCCTTAATGACTGTAAGTTTCCTTCCCATTTCCTGATCATTGTAACCCTTGAACACAGATGTGCACTGCATGAGTTAAAACAAACATACATATATTAGCATGAACCATGATATTTGCAGAACACACAAAATCACCTGCAAGGAGTATAGGTCCATTAGTAAATACCAAATAGAGAGGAAACAGTAAGTGTATTTTAGACTTTGCCCATATTCATAGCAAAGAATCCTGGGATAAAAAGTAGCAAGGCTTGCTGTACTACTTCGCAAGTCATTTTTCTAACCCAAACCGGGCCATTATTTCCTGTCCAAATGCCACTATGCATGTGAAGTCATAAAAGATCAGGGTTAATGGATTTGCTGGTGTGCACTAATGAAATCTGTTTTGTTCAACATAGTATAGTGTGGCCTTTTTGTTAATCTAGAAAATTCTAATTTCGATTTTCAATTAAATGGTTTACTAAAGAATAATTCCCCTGCACCAAGGCATGCAACAAGGTCTCTCTATCAATCACAGTGGTTACTTTGCTTGCTTAAGTTCTTAGAATGCAATCCCTTTCTATGACCACAGCATAGATCAGGAAGCTTACTGAAGAGTTTGTTGCAAAGTGGTTGTTTTTCGTTCCGTGATTAGTGTATGTAGATGGATTTCAAGATCAAAATATTCTAATAGAACAGTCATGTTGATACTGTAATAAATCAGTCAGTGCACCTGGGAACTAGTGTTATGACCTTACACACCCTGACACTAAAAGTCATGTAACTCTATAACAAAGCATGTGGACACGAAAAATATTGATTTGTGACCAAAAATTTTCACAACAGAGTTCACTGAGAACTATTAATCTGCTGAAAATTGAAATATATAAAATGGGTCTGGATATTTTCCACATAACTTGGCACAGTATTGATCACATCACAAACAAAGTCTTTCTTGCCTTCTTGAGTAAAACACAGGGCACAATTGAAATATGGTTAGGCCATTTGGCAATTAAACTTTGATGGCCAAATTTGAAATATTGTCGTGAATTTTCTGAATGACTGACCCCTGGAGTTTATTTTATAGTCTGATGTAGTCAGTTTACAGTCACTGCAATTATTTGAGCATAGACTATCTTAGTACAAGTATGGGCTATGTGGGGCTGAGGTGAGGATTTGACAATTTTCAAGAGCAAAGCTCCACTACTTTGGCATCTTGCTAATATCCTACCAACTAGTCCCAACCACAGTTGATGGACAATTCACGTTACGTCACTGACTCATGTGTACAAGCTGGTGAGGACTGTGGCCCGCACAGCTACGTATGTACGTAGCCAGTACTCATGACTGCAAAAATTATTAATTTAAACCCGGAGTTGAAAGCCTCAGTACTGGGGACAAAGTTGTTCATAAACTCCCCATACTTGGGGGTGCTGGGGTTGCAAATGATAGGTGCATTACAACTAGGAACCTATAATTGGTGCAGGTGGGCCCCTAACACAACTGACCATATATACCTGTAATATTGTACATATCATGGCTTTAGTAAAGGTTTGACAGATTATGCACCTATCAATATTAAGCCCCACGTACCTCCCTCCAGGGATTACTACAGGATTAGGGGATTTTGACACAATTTGATGCCCCGGCTTACTATAGTAAGACATTCAAGCATTCAAAAATTTTGGCATTTAAATAACTTACAAGCTACAAAAGAATTAACCTGTTTCATAAAGTGTACTGTAGCCAAGCTACGTGGGGATTTTACCACTAGTGGTGCCCCCATGGGTCGAGAATTTCGAATCCTCACCATTCCCCCACCCACTGGAGGTGTGGGATAATATTGATAGGTGCATTAAAATTAAAAATGCATTACCATTGTAATTTTAAAATAGTAATTTTAAATAAATTACTACAGTAATTGACTGAACTGTTGCCTGTATAGTGCAAGTGCCGAAAAAGTAGTGTATCTTCGAATCAGTGTCAAAATAATCAGGGGAACATGTCTTAAGCCCAAGTCCCTCATAATCTCGCTCATAATATTACGCGTCACCATTACATGTAGTGTACAACTTACGCGCTGTATAGTTTGTGAATCTGGGCGAGGACGGCCCTGAGGAGCATGGGTAGATGATGACATCTCAAGACGATTATCGTGGCAACGATAAATACAGACCTATATAACGCGCAAGGCTAGAATCACCGCGTATACGCACAGTCACGTGCAGAAGACATAGGCACTTTTTGTTTCGATTGTGGGACTTGTCCCGACCTTAAGGACTTGAGAATATGGCTAGTAGTTTATTTCACTTACACAAGTTTAGCAATCGATTTACATATCTTGGATGTGTCCGTAGTCAACCGATCTCCAGTGTAGTATTTACGAGATATTTATCTACACCTCCTAAGGGTAAGTTGAGTAGCTTTTGGATCTCCTGTACATGTACGTTCAATGCACTTACAGGTTTCGGAAAATTTAAACCTAAAGAGAAGAGTGATACTACAAAGAATAAGAAACCTGCTGGAGGTATTTATGTGTATTTGTGTTGCTTTGTGTATTTGTGTTTCTTTGTGTTACAAGAGGTGTTCGAGGTAGAGCTTATGCCAAATATAGGAGTATAAATCAAAATCCACAAAGAAATTATAAACAAAACGCTTAAAATACAAAAGCCCTATACTTTATCTTTCCACCAGACCTACAGGAGCAGGCAATTCATGGCTACATGGTAATCACCTATATGGGTAATAACATTAAGAAGCATGATTGTGGCTCTGTAGCTACTCTACTTTGTGATATCACAATGGAACTACCCATTTGTTTGCCATGGTGCTCTCCATGGTCACTGTTTCAGAAACTATACTGACCATGCTCTTGTGTGTTTCTAGTACCTCATTCTCCATTGATAGGCGACTATATCGTATTGCTGTGAAGCAGTTACTCAGTGTATCTGTGATGGCTAGAAAATGTGTGGTAAAACTTGGCCTGTGGTTTGCTGACATGAGAATCAAAGAGAATACCAATTATCCATGACTATGTGGTACTGTAAATGTGTATTAACTAAAAGTACGAGGGCATAGTTAGTCTACTTTGTGAAATAATCACCACAGTTCCCCTCAGATTGTGACATGCTAAAAGAATGAATCAGTTAAAATATATGCATACTCTATTGGAACTATGACCAAAGTCAGGATTCAAAAATGTGATTATTTCTTTTAATGGTCTAAACAAAACTATATGTTTTTGCTTGGTTGGGCCACTCCATATATTTCTGTTTCCTGGATATATTTACTGCCAGTCTTATCATTACTGTCTTTGTTATTTATTGTTACCATCTATTTTTTCCTTGTATGCTGTATAAAGTGATCCTTCTACTGTAAATGTGTTGCCTCCTGCATCTACAACTAAGCCTGTGTGTAGGTGGGGGAGAATCAGGAATGGACGTGCATCTTCCCAAAGTATAATTGCACCCACTATAGTGACATCCGCTGCACCTAACGCTATTATAATTTTCAAAATTGATCAATGCTGGGTTCACCAAAATTTTAATTAATTTTTTGTGAAAGTGGAATGCGTTAGGTTTACAGTTTCATTGTGCATAGACATGAGGTGCGAAACAAGTGGAAGGACAACATGCAGTGATAACTAGTACTGGGTGCAGTCTTAGAGGTGAATTTTGACACATGTGTAAGAAGCTTCCGTGTATGCCAAGACGAATGGATACTCCCTTGCTGTGAAAGGGACAAAAGCTGCTGAAGTAATGAGCGATACTAGCTTTTTATTTTGTCTTAAATGTTGCCTTGTGTACTTCACGAATTACATCAAATTTTGATAAGAAAATTTGCTATAGTTACAAAAAGTTGGTATAACCAAGAGTTTTATGAGGAAAATATTATATATACAACCATAGAAATATTATGAATACTTGGTATAATGCTACCTTATTACAGAATTAAATTGGACTTTGTGATAGTTACATACTGTAGCTGATAGTGTATTTGATCTCAGTTGTAGAGCGTACCATATTAGTATGTAAGTATCCTCATTCCTTAAGGGCTAAGACATACCAAAAGTATTGGACTGACCAAAGGCTGACAAGCGATGAAATAGTGATGTACAGTAGGCATAAAATAAAGATGGTCTTTATAATGAGGGAGATTATACCGATGCACTCTTTCATTCTACCATACTGCTAGCCTGTTCCAATCCACTATTCTATTCCACTGAATTCAGATGTACTCCTAGGATAGAAAAATGCACTCTACTTAACAGTAGGGATCATTTAAGGTTTACCGATTATATTTTATGTATACAGTAGGTTTAATATATTTTTACCTATACTTGGCTTAATATAGCAAATTTGGTGGGCACTGAATAGTACTCCAGGAAGCCATCAGGTTGATGGGTTAAATATGCACAATCTGTTTTTTTTTTTACTTAGCTAATCCAAAGAAAGATAGCTCATCTGGGGGAGGAGGAACAGATGGAAATGATTGGTGGAATTCCTTATTTCAACCACCGAATCGAAGATGGCTTTTGTATGGTGGTGTAGCTGTAGCCATTGCTTTTTTAACCACCTACAACACCAACTCTGGAAAGGAAATAACATGGCAGGAATTTAGAGTGAAATATTTAGAGCAAGGAGAAGTTAGTCCCATGTACTATTCATACGATTGTATAGTTAACCTCCTGATACTGTGTTTTTGCAGGTTGAACGCCTTGAATTGGTTAACAGGAGATACGTGAAGGCTTATCTTAAAAAATATTCAGGCTCTATGGTAAGTAGACACTCTGTGCTATATAGGTAGACTGATGAATTTTCAAGCAAATTTTATTCTTTGCATCTGTATGTGCTTATGTACAGACTTGATTGAACTACAGGATACATGAATGTATTTTATGACACTTGTATTTTATAGGGCCCACAGCAGCTCACCTTCAATATTGGCAGTGTAGAATCTTTTGAACGCAACCTTGAAATAGCACAAAGGGAACTAGGCATCGATCCTGCTAACCATGTTCCCGTAACTTATGTGAATATGCCAGAATTTCTGTGAGTACATTATTTTATATGACGAGGTAGCTGTACGTATATTTGAATCTTATGGTATAGTAAGGAAGCTATGAAACTTATTCCATCACTATTAATACTTGGTGCTTTGATCTACTTCACAAGAGGTATCTCTGGTAGAAAAGGGGTAGGTTGATGTTTATGTAAGTATATAATTACTTGCTAATAAAAGGGTTTATGCATATTACTATAGAGATATCTATTGGTCATTTGCTTTGTGTAGATTAGGGCTGAAATGATCATGGTTTTTTAGTATTCGAGTACTCTCTAGAGTTAATGATCGAGTACTCACGAATACTAGCTACTTGTAGTCATACCCAAATGTTTTGTGCCAACCTTATACAGTTTACAGCTTTTCAAGTAACAGCAATGATACACACACTGTATTAAAGTACTGATGTTAGCGTCCCTGACAAAAAATTATGCCTATCAAACTCTATAGCCTTCTTTGTGTCACTACCTAATGACAAATACATCATGTGAGCTGGGTCATGTGATCTTAACGAGTACTCTAGTACCAATTTTACTATCCGAGTACCAAAATCCTTAACAAGTACTCACCGAGTATTAGTATTTGTTTCAGCCCTAGAGTAGATACAGTATATAGGTTTAGTGGAGCTTGAGGCAGCTAGGGCATACATCCTTTAGGTGATTCTTGCCCATGGGACCATCTGATTTCTGGGCCCTGCAAGCTAGTTTTAGTTTAACCCAGCAATATTTAATTGTTTATATACCTCTGCTTAATCTTTGTGTCCCATCCCATGTATTTCATGTGTAATTACAACTGATATATTCATATTGTCCAGTACATTGTTCATTTAATTATTTGTTATCCATCCTCTATCACCTTAAGCTCTCTTTATCTTCGTTACCTTCTTTTACATCAAAGTATACTCTGATGAAGTTATGTATGTGAGAGTAGACCTCAGTGTTGTGAATGACTGTCGCATACACAATATAGCTAGACACCACACTGTATGTTCTTATGTATGTACGTATATTATGCATACAGTATTGTTCATTTATGTATGTGCTTATTTTAGGGTCCATTTGGGTTTGGTCAAAGCAAAGCAAAATTTATCAACAAGGAAACAAATATTTTAACAAAGTTTAATGACGTAGCTGGATGTGAAGAAGCTAAACTGGAGATAATGGAGTTTGTTAACTTTTTGAAGAATCCCAAACAGTACCAGGATTTGGGAGCAAAGATTCCTCGAGTATGAATCAATATATGTATTATGTGAGGCTGTATACGTATCTATTAAAAAATTTGTTACTTGAACTTTTTTTAGCCAATCTGCAATAAATAGATCATTATACAACTGGTCGGCTTTTGTTATCAGACCACCTTATCATTGAAGGTGCAGCTGGTAGCAATAGGTTGGTGTACACACATGTTAAACTATGTGGTACAACAGTTATAAGCAGCTATATGTAGTTGCAAAGTGTGCAGTGTGTATACAACATATAATTGTTTTCTGACCTACATGATCCATTATTTATGCCAAAATTTCCAGGCAATAATTATTCAAAAGGTATAGCCTGCAAATTAGTGTAAAATGTTTAAATAAATTTTTGGGAAATGGAGGTTGTTGAATAAACAAAAGCAAGTCAGCATGTTAAAACTACTGTACAATAAAGCATCTCAAACTCTTTAAAGCCTTACACTTGAAAAGATCTCTACATGTATTTGGACTCAATGGATATAGCACAACCCTGTATCATAGATAAGTAGAAAGATTACTGGTATTCATTTCCAATTTTTTTCCATATAGCTAGTTGCTATGCTAAAGATAATTTGTGACTGGATTTTGGAAAATCACCCGTATGGGCGCATTGTTGATTCAGAGAAAAATGTATTTTAAAGCATTGTTACTCACCAGCCTTGGCAGCTACAAGTATAGATTTTTCACCAAAGATGGAGCAATTCACAACCTTTAAGAGCACCTGGTGGCCAAAGTAATCTTTGTAGAGTTTCCCGCCATTTTAGATATTGCTGTATCATGAGTCCTCAAAAAGGGGCGGAGGGTGGCAGTGGCAGGGCGGGCAAGAGATAGACTACACAATGGAAGAGGATGGCACCAGACAACAAAACAGCCCATCAGAGGCAGGAAATAGACTGAAGTCTACAAAACAGACATATATCACACATTCAGCTCCCTGCTCGTCTGTCTAGTGTGTATGAACCCCCCTAAGCACTTCTCTGTTCTTCACAGACCTGACAGATGTCTGGCGTGGTTATACAGGCCACCAGAAAACCGTTTACCAAAAGTAGACCTGACAAGTTGAAGGCGAGTTTGATGTGGAAATTGTTAGCCTGATAGTGCAGCAACTTCATGCTGGTGTTATCTCATTTTTGACTCTTGCACGCCCCTATGGTTGATTTTGCTAAATCTGGCCACATTTTGTGATGTCTACAATGTGTACATTTGTACAGAATCATTTGCATCACGTATATCTTCTGTGTGTGACTATTTCAAGTGTTAGGCTTTAAAGAGATTGAGATGGGTCCACTGTAGTTCTAGAACATTGTTGGCATGTTAACTTGTTTCTCTTTCAATGATTTTATTTCCTTATTTTTGCACTGATGCTTATTTATATATTTATGTCTTTAAGTTTGCTATTGGTAAAATGGAATTCCGTGTTTAATGGATGTTCACAATCTTCTGGAGAACTTCAGTCTTTAAATTCTTACGTGACGGAAAACTTCATATACTGTAGAACTATTCAACTTACATGTTCATTATAAGCTAGAAATCTTTGATGGTATTTCTATTTAAAGTGGGTTTCAGTATATTTCTACAGTATTTGATTTCAGCTGTTGATTCAACTCCTGATGGTGATTCCTACTATTAATTGTTGTTGTCCTTGTGAAGGTTTTGATTTAATTTTTAGGGTGCCATTTTGTCAGGCCCACCAGGAACAGGGAAGACACTATTAGCCAAGGCTACAGCAGGAGAGGCTGGTGTTCCATTCTTGAGCATCTCTGGCTCAGAATTTTTAGAGCTTTTTGTTGGTGTTGGACCTGCCAGGGTAAACTATTATTGCTCAATTGTTCACTTCAACACACACACACACACACACACACACACACACACACACACAACAACAACAACAACAAATGCACGCACGCTCGCATGCACACACACACTACAACTCTCAGCTACACACACTCACAATGTATATCTTTTGGGCATAGGTTAGAGATCTGTTCTCCCAAGCTCGTGAAAATGCTCCCTGCATTATATTTATCGATGAGATTGATGCAGTTGGTAGGAAAAGAGGTTCACGAAATTTTGGTGGTCATGATGAGCGTGAAAATACACTTAATCAGTTACTTGTTGAAATGGATGGTATGCAAAAGTCTTGACATGTATGCACATATGTTTGTTATTCTGTTTCCAAGGTTTTAATACTGATTCAAATGTGGTGGTTATGGCTGGTACAAACAGACCAGATGTTTTAGATCCAGCCTTACTTAGACCTGGTAGATTTGATAGACAAATACATTTAACACCACCCGACATCAAAGGCCGGTATGTTATTAATTGTTTTCAATTTGTATGAAACCCTCTATCCAGTGTCCAGCCCATGTATTTTTACCAGGCTGGTTGCTTTTTGTGATGTTCATTAAGATTCCAGTATCATAGTTAATCATTTTTTTACACTTTAACTTATTTCTTTTATGTGCAGTGCTGTGGTGATACTGTACATGTCTGCTTTATGTTGCATTGCATACCACTTATATGTTCACGGTTTGCATTACATTCCAAAACTTTTGATCATTCTAGGGCATCGATATTTGTTGTACATCTTCATCCAATCAAAACATTATTGGATCGTACCTCTCTGTCACGAAAACTTGCTGCTATAACACCTGGATTTACTGGTATGTATAGATAATTGTATGTTGCATTTGTGATGATTGTATTGTGTATAAATGGCAACAAAGGTAGCTTACTACAGAAGACCCAGACCCTTTGTTTATCTGCACCCTAAATTGAAGCATGATTGTTTAATTAGAGTATTTGAGACTAGGTGTATGTTTTATTAGAATATTTAATTATAGTTCACAAATAAAAGGCTGCTATTATCTGACCATGCAAGTCACTTTTGTGAGCACTTTATTGTTGCCTAAGACCGTCGGGGTCTGTGGTACTGTATTAGTACCCTATAAATATGTTTAAATAAATGATTGTGAGTATGTTTTATTTTATTTGGTACACCTTGAGACCATGTTAAAGTGTTATTTTAGAGGTCTATACTATGTACTCCAATGCATATGGTACCATGGACAAGTATGTGTCACACTGTCTGACTTTTAGGGGTTACATTGTACACAACTCAATTACTCTAATAGAACATACACCAGACTTAACATACTCTAATTTTAATTTTTTGGTTTACCAGTACATGTAATTTATTTTACATGAGAGGTGTGTATTGAAAAGTACATTGTGTCCAACTCTTGGTCAATATTGTAGGAGCTGACATTGCTAATGTCTGTAATGAAGCAGCACTAATTGCTGCGCGACTGTCATCAGAAGATGTACAGTTAACACATTTTGAACAAGCCATAGAGAGAGTTATTGCAGGTATGTATGTATGTGGTGTATGTGATATACTGGAAATGTGAATACAGTAAAAAGCTGTCTGATATGGTCTAGCTTGTATTGTAGCTAGAAGATCTTGTTTCATGGTGACCTATTGCACTGTGTATAGATTTTGTGTATGTAACAGCATTAAAACCTGGTGATTACTGCTGACTTGGATGACCAACTGACTTGGGTCAATGTAAATGGTCAGCTATATGGTAAGTAGACATAATTAAAGCTAGCGTGGTTCCATGCAAGTTTACAGACAGCAAAACGCATTCTCCTATAAGTGGCTGTGGCTTCGCGCATAACTACAAGCTTCAAAACACTGTACTGATAAATTAGCACACCTCAATGCATGCCTACAAACAATATTACATATGCTCGATAAGTGGGCATAGCTGATGAAAAGCTGGCTTGCCACAAGACTAGACTATGACTCATACGATAACAATCAGTTAATGGGTGTGTAAGCCTGCATACAGCAATGGCATGGATTTGTGCATACTGTATGTATCTACAGACAATAACAGGTAGCTGATAACTGGCTGTCACTTGCAGACAGTAACAGGTAGTCCCTGGCATGGTTCATGACAGAAGCTGGCTCCACATCATCTAAATAATTAATTCATTTCACACCAGGTCAGACCCGCTTATTCTATAAAGCAGGTCAGACCTGCTTATTCAAGTCAGATCCGCTTATTCTATAAAGCAGGTCAGACCTACTTATTCTATAAAGCAGGTCAGACCTGCTTATAATTCTATAAAGCAGGTCTGACCCGCTTATTCAGGTCAGATCCGCTTATTCTATAAGGCAGGTCAGACCCGCTTATTCTATAAAGCAGGTCAGACCCGCTTATTCTATAAAGCAGGTCAGATCCGTTTATTCTATAAAGCAGGTCTGACCCGCTTATTCAGGTCAGATCCGCTTATCTATAAAGTAGGTCAGACCCGCTTACTCTATAAAGCAGGTCAGATCTGCTTATAATTCTATAAAGTAGGTCAGACCTGCTTATTCAGGTCAGATCCACTTATTCTATAAAGCAGGTCAGGCCCGCTTATTTAATAAAGCAGGTCAGACCCAGGTGACCTAACGCGTTTCAACCTTAGTATGTGTAGTGTACTGTTTAAAATTAATTTTGGCATTTAGAACCTATTGCTGTTATTGTTGCATGTGTACGTACATACAACCATAGGGTTAGAGAGAAAGACAATGGTGATCCAACCATCAGAAAAGAAAGTAATTGCTTATCACGAAGCTGGTCATGCAGTGATCGGATGGTTTTTGCAATACGCTGAGCCATTAATGAAGGTTGTTTCTATGTGTAGTTAATATGCACTTAGAAATATGGTGTACAGGGGCATATACATCTATGCACTTGTGCAGACCGAGGCATTACAATAAGAGTTTGCAAGCATTCAACATTTTTCTCATTTTAAAACAGTTAGCTACTACTATCACCAACAGTTCTGATGGGCAACTTACTGACAAATTTCATTGTATTGTACAATAATAACCATTGCCCCTAGCAACCTAAATTTTACATTATTTGTACATGTGAATTTCTAAAGTAGCATATGACCCACTTGAGGCAACTGTTGCCCTATAGGCCTATACATAGATAATGCACAGGAAACTACAAACTTCAAAATGTCGTATCTTGTGGCCTATTCATGCTATCCTTTTAAAACTTGGATAGGTTACTTTAGACATCCAATAATGTAAAATTCAGTGGCAACAGATAAATTTCTCGTTAGTATGAAATTTGACAGCTGTTACTATGTATTTTTAAAGCAAGTACAGACTATAGGTCTAGCTGTTTAACATCTTAATTGACACACTACATCTCTGACTCTATTGTAGGTATCAATTATTCCACGTGGTAAGGCACTTGGATATGCACAGTATTTACCCAAAGAACAAAATCTTTATACGACGGAGGAGTTGTTTGACCGGATGTGCATGACGTTAGGCGGAAGAGCATCTGAGCAAGTCTTCTTCCAGAGGATAACCACTGGAGCACAGGATGATCTGAAGAAAGTGACTGGCAGTGCTTATGCTCAGGTTAATCTAATTATGAAAATCATTATTACTGCATAGTGTGGTGTTGTTGCTTTGCACGTATTGGCATGGCAGCATTTAGCTGAATTACATACATATGTATTATTTACTCATGTATTTATGTGCAGAAGATTGCATATATATCCATTGTATGTATGTACCTTGTGAGTACCAATTGCCCATGTGAACATCAGTACTTTGTATGTGTGTTGTAAACAGGAACAACAACAATAATGTATTTTCACTCATACATAGACTATAGCTCCATGCTACCTGCTTTTTTTATAGTGGAAATAACCTTCACCTTCAGTAGTCCATGTACTAGCTTTGAGCAATAAATTTGCTTTGATAATTTTTGAGTTCCAACATGCAACCCCATAAAGTTTGGCTTTTGCACAGTTTCAAAAACTGCCATAAATGCAAGCACATTATTCCATTGCTTTGAAATTTGGCACATGTAAAGAGTTTCCAAAGGCAAATCTTGTACCTAGTTTGATAGTCCACATATAATCAGGTCAGTGTCATCTCCAATATTTTGGTACACACTTCACTCAAGTTACCATGTTATACCGTCCGTACAGCACATCAATTCATATCAAACTTTGCCTTTGTACACTCCTTACATGTGCCAAATTTCAAGGCAATGGAGCCTATAGTACCAGGAGCTTATAAGCGCCTGATAGTACTTGACATTATCAGTATAATATCTTGTTAATGAGGTCATGAAGTATACCTTAGATTTGTATGATTGTGACCTGGCCATGGGTATTATCAATAATGAGACCATGGTACACCTTGAGACCTATCTACTTAACAGGTTTACTATTGCAATGTGGCCTTTGTAAAGGGTGGTTTTGTAACAAAATGGTCTTTCAAGTGGCCATTAAATGGGGTTCACTCTAAGATGCATGTATATGAAGTTTTGGCCAATTTCAGAGTTCCATTTCCACCCTTTGCAATTACCTGTGTTCAATAATAATGTGATCTCTACTATCAAGTATTGGTATGCTTAATGATTAAATGTGCATGTATACATGTAGCTGTATGAAATCCTAAAAGAAAGTAAAAGTAATAGTATTTAGCTTTTACATAAGGCCTACAATGCAGTCTTTAATGGTGAAGATTCACTGTACATAGAGCTACAAACGTTCAAGTATTGTATCTTCTTGAGTGCCATTTTCTGAGTGACAATTTCTAACTTCTAAATCACTTCCCTCCACTGATCTAGCAAGTTGTCGGAAGTACCAAGGAATGTCAGAATTTGTACAACAGTTATTGTTAGAGCCATCACATTGGTTTCCATCCCATAAGACATCTGAGCTGTAATATTCTGAGCACCTATACCTTCCAGTGTCACCTGACTCACAATAATAATGATCGCCGACAAATGGGGGAGGATCAGGACCAGAGACGTGAGCACATGGACAATTCCATCTAGGATAGTTTCTATCGTCACTTAATCCTGCTTTGTATGACCACACATGTTTCCGAGGATCACCAAGAGTTATTGATATTCCTCGAAGTAAACTCCATTGATGGACTTGTCAAGAGACATGGTTGGATAGAATGCATCAGTACATCCCTTTTGATATGCTTGAACTTGACCACAGATCTTCCTGTAGCTTATGTTACGTGTAGAATAGGTGACAGCCTGCATCGTTTGGGGGTATACAGCCTTCTTTAGCAGTTCCGGGCAAGACAATTTTATTCCATGACAAAGGACAGTGGTGTCCTTGAGTCATATCAAAATAGGCAATCCTCCCTCAATACCACCACACTTTAGTTCCATATCACAGTATACTCTAACAGTATTATTTATTCAGTATTATCCAGATTTTCCTCCCCCAGTAGAGAAAAGATCAACACATGATGCACTATTCAGACACAGCACCATCTTTCCTATACATCCTATTAGTACTGCTGTAAGGTACCAGCTGAACATTGTAGCTGCTTTGATTCTCCAACTCTTCAATGTAGAATGTTGTATACATGATCACTTTCTAAAACCTTTATATAGCACTTGTTAAAGCCAGTGAGTCTACTTGTCGCATTACAAATTTCCTGTGACTTCATTATTTTAATGTAATTGCTTATTTATCAACCACAGTTGTCTGGCGATTATTAACCCTTGATTCCTCTCCACTGGTCATGCTGTGATACTATTAATAGATGCACAGCTAGCACTGGTGCAACTAGTGCTAAAAATAACAGTTGGCCTATGAATTCATTTGGCAGATTTACAATTTCAATGGGTAGGCCATTATGATAACCAATCTAAAGTTTTATGCCTTTAAAAACAACAAACTGACCATTTTGTTTCCAAGCCTTAGTGGTAATTTTACAGGACCTCTCTATGAATTGATACCTTTTTGGAGTTAAGAATTTTAGCTCCCTATTGACCATGTAATTATATTATTATATTTCCAAGTGAAAGATGAATTTAATTAAGGGATTCAACCATATCTATCTATACTGTAGTTCCAAGAAATACAACCATACTAAGAAAATGCAATTTAAGCTCCCTATCAACCATGTAATTACATTCAGAGGAAGTTATGCATCATCAATCATTTTATGATCTCAAAAATTTTTGAACTAATTTAACATTTACACCTCAGGTTGATACCAAATATTCTAAAGGATGGATTATACATCCACGCCAAATGTGTCCCAGAGACTGTAGTGCTGGGCGGCATACCAATATTTTATACTGTGGAATGGCTATTGAATATAGTTAACTATTTTCAGGAAATGGTGTCTGTGGTTTTGTATGTAATGCATAGCATTGGAAAGTAGAATTCGAGGAAAACAGGAACAGGAATGGAAAGTGGGAACGGGAATGAGCCACAGAAAATGCCTGATAAGGTGATCATGCAATATATAGATTGGATTTTACAGCACAATGTTTCTTTGCAGCATCGTTTGGATCCTTTTGCTAAAACAATCGAAACACTCTAATAAAGCAGTCACCTGATTTAATGGAGCAGTCAGGAATGTTTTGTTAACTATCCCACCAGGGATCCACATTGATGGCCTGTGAATTGATGGGCTATAGCTGTCATAGATTTAGGTATATAGACTATAGCTAAGTCATCAACATTGAAAGTTACCGTACGGAGGGAAACTTTGGAGGGGGAAAAAATTGGCAAATCAGGCAAAATATAACTGTTGGCGAAATAAAATTTGGCGAATTGTTAGCAAAGCGCACGCCCTTTTAAATTAATTAGATTACTAATCGCTGTGCCTGGCCCTGAAGCAAGAACTGGCGGGGTGCCACGCCTCTCAGCGGTTCGGCGCCTGGAGTCAGCTACCAACTAAAAGGTAATACTATATAGACAGTAGATCTACACCCTTTGGAATAGTGAACATCGTACTTAATATGGTAGGACTCGCTACTTGTCACGCCTGTTTCGAGGTGAAGTTTGAGGATAGTACCACCATAGATAATCGAGTACCAAGCGTGTACAGTAACTAGCTACCTAGTGAGGTAGTCGAGGCAGGCTTGGCTTCATGCCTGGCCCACTATCGCTTGGTCGAGTAGAAAATTGATTAGTTTGATGCTTGGTTTGCTGTTTTCTTCGCCACCAAAATATTTGGATGGGGAAAATTTGGCGAATTCATGGTCATTCGTCAAATTCGCCAAATTTTAACGGCGCCAAAGTTTCCCTCCATACGGTAGCTATGAAATCATAAAATTTAAACCATAATAGCATTAATAGGTTTACAAAGGATTCTAATTAACTGACAGTGCCTGCATAAAATGCAGGAAGTTCTACCTGTAACCTCAGGAAAAAGTCACATGATGAGTATGTGGTAGCTGCAGCATGTGACTATGTGTAGGTGCATGGCTCCAATGAAAAGACTAAGGACAATATGAGCAGTCATGGGGACTGTCCAAGGCTCCTTTTGGAGTCACTTCAGTTTGATAAGCATGCCAGTGCTGCATGCATACTCTCATCATATGACATCTTATCTGGAAGGAGTAGGTGCAGTTTACGGAGCCTACATTAGGCACTGTCAGTTAACTAGAGTACTTTGTGAATCTCAATTTTCATTTAATGTTTAAACGTTCGTGGTTTCAAGGGAGTAACTAGCTTTCAATGAGCTAGTCTATATACCTACAAGGGCAGATCCAGGGGGGTTTCTGAGGTTTCCAGAAACTGGTCAAGTCAGTGTATTCAGTTAATCAAAATTATATTTTACAATGATTTGCAATGGTACAAAAGTTCAGATCAAAATACTCTAATAGAGCAGTCAACCACTGTAATAGAACAGCCACATTTTGTATTTCTCTTAAGAACTGTAAGTAGCTAGCTAGCTACTTTATTTACCAGTGCCAACACAGTAAAAAATAATCCAAAATTTTATAACAGAGTGTTAAAATCTGAAAATCTTCCTGGGGGCATGCCCCAAGACCACCAGAACAACATTCATGTCTGTTGTATGCTTCAAATGTCAAATTTGTTCTATCCCTTAACTCTTTAGTGATACTGTGCCAAAAGCAAGCACAATTAAGCAGCCTACATTATACTTAACATAATTATATTTTTAACTGTCAATATTGCTACCAGATTCAATTTCAAATTACACAATTTTCTGCCTCCATACCCCTTAAATTTGCATATAGCAAAAGTTTGGAAACCAGTCACCAAAATTCCTGGGGCCACCCTTGACCTAATCTATGCATCTATTCATAGGTCATCAATATGTGGGATAGTTGACAAAACATTCTTGACTGCTCTACTATAGTGTTTCGATCATTTTAGAAAAAAGATTCGCTGCAAAGAAACATTGAGCTGTAAAATCCAACCCATCCAACCTGTATATTGCATGGTCACCTTTATCAGGCGTTTTCTGTGAGTCGTTTCCATTTTCCTTTACAGGACCTTACTATTATTATGTGTTTAAACATCTACTACTATACTAGTATACTGAGAAAATAATTTAAGCTCCCTGTCAACCATGTAATTATATTTTCAAGTCAAAAATGAATTAAATTAAGGAATTCAACCATATCTACTGTAGTTCCAAGAAATACAACCATACTATCAAAAATTCAATGTAAAGCTTTATTATACAACCAAGTACTAAGAAAAATAAGAATGCGAATTAAAGATAATAATTAATGTTTGAGAAAACTACAAGGCCTACAAACTTGCACTAACTGGAATTCAGATTGTCGGTGAACAAAGGCATGAACGTATAAAAATTGGGAATTTTTGTGCCAGTGATTGAAATGGTACAACAATTCTATTTAACACTGATCAAAACAGATTATCATGTGACTTGCATTCCAATCAGTGCCGTTGCATGAACAAGTGTTACTAAATGTAGAAGCGCGACAAGCCAAAGCAATGAGGCAACAAGCCGTCATATTAATTTCACTGATAGCCATTTGCCGTTTTGTGTAGGTGAACGAGGCGGCTTGCCAGTGTTTCGCCTGCTTGTTAGGAACTGGAAAAAGGCAAGATATCATTGTAAGAAGGGTGGAAGTAACCTGTTTTATTGTATAGCTCTGTGCAATCGAGATAGTCTAATAGAGCAGTCACTTAACTGTGTAATAGAGCACACACACTTAATTGCTAGTAACAGTCCTGCCCGCCATCCTAAAATTAGTTCTGTACTGTTTACAAAAGCTAAGCTCTGTGGTGTTGTGTGTGTCAAGGCAATGAACAGTATACAAAGTGGTAACATATTGTGACCACACAGCAAACGATGCCTTACTTTTCCTGCTTAGTGGTGATACAATGTGTTATTATCTTGGCCTGTGGTCTCAGTAATTAAGTTTTGTGGGCCAAATTGTCCTTGGGTCTCTAATTAGCATAGTAAGTAACCTTATCAGCCATTCTAACATTTGTCACCAATTATTTCATGATCTCAGAAATGGAGAACTAAATTAACATTGAAACCTCCCTAAAGGACAGATTGTATATCAATGCCAAATTCATCCCAGGGCCCTTTACAGACCCTTCACAGTGCAATGCATTGCTTTCATAGCGTCACCGTGGTTGCATAATCTCACATCATAGGATTATGATGTGTGTCTGGTGGTAACACTTGGTTAGTGGACTATTGAGATAGTAACATGAATTATGATATGTGACCGGGCCTGCGAAAACAGGGCATGTGGGCACAAACTACATCCCGTCACTTTACAGGTCATATCTCAGTACTGGAATGGAATATTTGCATTCTGTAACTTGTATCCTAAAGCCAACTAAATGCTTACTAAGAGCTGGAAATTGCATTGCCATAGCAATATGGTACAAAACGTTATGAGTGATGAAAGTTTGAAAAAGTAGGCAAAAATCATGTGCCCACATGCCCTATTTTTGCAGGCCCAGTCACATATAAAGCACTGTACAGTACCTGTAATTTTGCCACCCAGTAGCCACATATTGCATCATCATTTTTGTCACAATAACCAAAATATCCACAGTATCAAAGGCAATAGTGCAAGCATGGTCACATCTCTAATATGAGTAGGACTGTCTTTTGTGTAATGATTGAGTAATGACTACATACGACAATACTGTACTGTATGGTAGAAATGAATGGCATTCTCCAAATCCTGCCATTAAAAGTTACAGGAATATTTTACATACCAAAATTAGTGTAATTCCCTACAACTAGCATGGAGCTATCTTATGCTATAAGTTGCTAAGGGGTGTGGTCATGATACCTGGTTTTCCATAGCCATACTTATATATTAAGCAATCCAATCTCTTTCGTAGAAGCAAATATTTCTGTGACATTTATATACTGCGTGTAAGGAAATCGTTAATGTGAAAATTGATAATGACGAGAAGAGAAGATATAAGGTAAAGAAGAAGGTACAGAAAGTGGATACTTGTCAGAAGACTAAAAGACAAGTAATTGGCAATGTACTTTCACTTACTTGTATGAAACTATGCCTTGGTACGCAGATTGTTTCATTTTATTATCTGGTAAACTATTATTAGTCTTAAAGTGATAGATTGTCTTCATACGTACACACTATAATGCCATTTTTTCCCGTAGATTGCTAAGTTTGGCATGAATGAGAAGGTTGGACAAGTGTCATTTGACTTACCTGGAGATGGAGATATGCTAATGGAGAAACCATACAGTGAGGCTACAGCACAACTGATAGATAATGAAGTGAGAGACTTGATCAGGAGTGCATATGAAAGGACTGTTGCTATGATTGAAGAACACAGAGAACATGTCATAAGTGTAAGTATTGTTGTACATCATGTATTTATGTGTTTAGAAGAGGTACTGGTAAGCATGTGTGTGATTTTATTTATGACTTTCCCAGCTTACTGATACATCCACCTGACCATGCATACATGCATGCGTACACAAAATAAACTTGTATGGTACATCATGTAACATGCGCACTCTTCTATTGCTATATGCATACCACAACGTATATGTTGCACTGCTTTTTACAGTACCCATATAATTTTATAGGTAGCTGAAAGATTACTGGAGAAAGAAGTACTCCAACGAGAAGACATGATTAGCTTATTGGGTCCTAGACCGTTTCCTGAAAAAAGTACTTATGAAGAATTTATTGAAGAGACCGACAAAGCTGACAATGAAAGCCATTAATGTAATTTGAATGTGTATACTTTATTGTATAATATACGTAGCCTGTTACACAAGAGCTTAACAAGAAGGATCATGTGACACATGTTACATGCTGTATGTATGGGACAGATTATAAAAGTGTTGAGGGTTGGCCTGATTATACAAATTATAGAATTTGCTTGTTTGCATACCTGATACTATGCAGTCAGAGCATCATGGAAAATGTACTTATAAATATGTATGAGTTGTGTAAATGTCAAGACACGTGATTGTGTGACAACATGTGTCAAGATCTGTAGAAATGATGCAGTCCTAAAGTATGCCTTATCATGTAAACTGACCTGGAAAATCAGGACACCTCGATAATCAGGACACTCATGGTCAGTCTGTAATACACAGTTCTATCCGCTTGTGGTATATATCTAGCATAGACTGTGATTTTGAAAATACCATTTTTCCCTTTTTTTACTAGCAGCTCAAATGCAGTACAGCATACAGGTGTCGATCCTCGTTTTCAAGTGTCCTGATTAACAGGTTCATATTTCTGTAGTGAAGGTGTTGAAAAAATTGTTATTAAAGTACTAGCAGAGGAAGGTTTTGATATGGGCCCAGAATGCTCCCACTGTGCTAGTAGTGATCATAAAAGAAATGAGTTGTATAATAATTACATGTAGTAAAGACAAAACATGCAATAAAGCAGAGTGGCAATGGAACATGCTGACCTAGAAGTTGATGGATGAAAACCATTCTTTTACTACTGTCAACACATCACTGTATTTTTTTCATAACACTGCGGTACTCCCTTTAATTTTCCTGTAAAGCTGTATTATAGTGCCAAGTTTGTCACTACTGTAAAGGGAAGGGAATGGCAAATGAATTCTACAGTAAATAGAGGGTGATCATGGCTGTAATTCTCATCAAAGGGTATTCTCAAACCTACTCCTTCAAAACCAACTGGTGTATCAACTTAACAATACATTGACAGGACAAAACTAAAAAACATTTAACATACAAAACAAAATAGCTCTAGTTTTTTTGTACCCACACATGTAAGAATTTGAGCGCCTCCTATTACCACTTGCAATGCAGAATGTTACATAATAGTGATTGATAATTAATAGCAAACACATTATTACTAATAATAAAGTGGTACATAATATTATTGTTTGGCAGTAATAATGATGAAACCTAGATGGTAACAGTTGAAGGTTTCTTTTGACGTTTCTTCTCTGCTTCTTCTTCTTTGGCACTTTCAATGCTACTAACATACTCTCCAATAGTATCTGAATCCAAAAACTGTAAAAAAAAAGTGTAGTACAGGTAGGTTGAGAAATACTAAAGAAGATCAATTGCACAAAACTAATCCAAGGTTTATACATGTACATGCATGGACACTGTACACTCACAACATGCTTTCACATTTTATCCACTCACCTTTAATGGTTTTTCTTTTTCTATAATCGCTAGTTCAATGTTCTTGTTTCCAGACTGCACAACCTACAAAAATTTAGCAAAATAAAGTGATGACCATAATTCAGTTACAATAATACTTAACAAAATTAATGTACTACAAGTACACAAAAAAATTCAACTAGAGTAGGGATTATTGCACATCTATAAAAAGTACTGAAACAAGTTGGAGTAGTCCATGATAGTAAATCACAGTAAAACAATAAGAAGTGTTATATCCCTACTGTGCTTTTTTAAAGTTGAAAATTAAATTTTTTGTGTACTTGTTTGGTAACTTTTTTTTGTGAATAATTATTATGACTGGTGTACCCACGCATACTGCTTCTAGTGCCCCGAAAAATGATGTATCCATTACGCTTCGTTGTCAGCTATGTTCAACCCGTTACACAGTATTTTCAAATCAAGAACTGCTCAAAAAGCACCTCTGCAATCCACGCATACCGAAAGAAAGAAATGGTGCCACGCACCCCAGTTATATCAATTTTTGTCTGAAAAGTGAAGTATCCATTACGCTTCGTTGTCGGCTATGTTCAACCTGTTACACAGCAGTATGAATCAAGAACTGTTTGAAAAACACCACTGCAATTAAAATAGCCACTATGAAAAAAACCATAGATTCTTAATAAAATACGGACGATTTCCATTATGAAGGGAAGCCATCACATGCTACCATCAAATCGACACTTTTTGCTGTTAGCAAGATGAACGGGACACACACACACACACACACACACACACACACACACACACACACACACACACACACACACACACACACACACACACACACACACACACACACACACACACACACACACACACACACACACACACACACACACACACACACACACACACACACACACACACACACACACACACACACACACACACACACACACACACACACACACACACACACACACACACACACACACACACACACACACACACACACACACACACACACACACACACACACACACACACACACACACACACACACACACACACACACACACACACACACACACACACACACACACACACACACACACACACACACACACACACACACACACACACACACACACACACACACACACACACACACACACACACACACACACACACACACACACACACACACACACACACACACACACACACACACACACACACACACACACACACACACACACACACACACACACACACACACACACACACACACACACACACACACACACACACACACACACACACACACACACACACACACACACACACACACACACACACACACACACACACACACACACACACACACACACACACACACACACACACACACACACACACACACACACACACACACACACACACACACACACACACACACACACACACACACACACACACACACACACACACACACAATTCAGTACAATTACTCACTTCTAATAGTGCCTTAATAGCTAGTTTAATTGTGTCATCAGTTGTTTTAACAGCTTCAGGAGAATAATTCTTTTCCAAATACTCTTTGACCGTTTTCGCTCCACGACCGGTGGCATTAGCCTACAGCAAACACCAAACAAAGCAAATGTGTTGAGTGTACAGTACTTGGTAAAACATACGTACATGCCTGCATAAACACATGTTTGTATTTTGAATTTGTGCAAGCTATAGTTTCATAGCATAAAATAATTATGTGCATGAGTACCATACCTTCCATTCATGGTAGGTACCGGCAGGCTCGGTCTGATAAAGTCTAGGCTGTGATCCCTCATCAAATCCTACGATAAGTGCTGATATTCCAAATGGACGTGCCCCGGCGCTTTGAGTGTATCGCTACAATAATAATCACATACAAGTATATGTAATTGCAAAATTATAATGCTAATACATGTACAGCTATCAACAATAATATCAGTGTCCAATTCATGCTACAGTGTATACTGCTCAATGTGGTAGATCATTATGTAGTGAGGGTGTACATGTTTGCTAATGACTTCTGTACTACATACCTGGCAAATAGTGGCAATGTATTTTGCTATATACTCCACTGTAACAGGATCTTCAACTGTTAGTCTGTAGCTCTGACACTCTACTCTGGCCATATTGACTAACACACGGGCATCAGCAGTGAGTCCTACGCAAACACAAAAAAGTACAGAACAAATTCTATACATGCATTTAGCAAAAAATATAAAAGCCTACATCCTAATACCAAGAGTATACTGTATAATGGGGAGGGATAGTGTTGAACTATGTAAAGTAGCCCGCATATACCTTCGTTTCTTCTTGTAAACCTGACCGCTGTTGGTTGCTCAGATTTAACACCTTGCAAGCTTTGACGAGTGGTCGCATGGAACCACAATAACTGTAATTCCATCTAGACGTGCCACCTGTCACATTGAGGCAAGGGATGGCGACCATGATGAAATCTCGAATCAAATTTCAACCATGCATGATGAAACCTTGAAGTTTGCATTGTGTTTTTCTCTTTGTATGGCAAGTTCCTCTGCACGATGTGCCTTACTTATCTTGAGTACACCGTTCTTTCACTCTGTATTCATATAGCTACACAAAGTGCGCTCACTGTGCTTATAATTAGTCACCAATCAACACAAATCACCGAATGATGTCATAGGACTTTACGGGCCCTTTTTTCACAGCATAGAGCGCAGTTCAACACACTCCCTTCCCATTCTATACTCTTGCTAGTACACTAGTTACTAGGAATTATGCACACAATTGGCACATGGTTAATTTTAATTTTGCTCTACATTGTGAACTATAAATAGTACTATCAACACGTTGAATAATTATTAACACACACACACGCACGCAACACACACACACAACACACTCATATATCACACAATATGTACTAACCTGCAAACGCCATGCATATGTGATCATCAAGTGAACAGATTTTCCTAACAGTACGATCATCTTGTAATTTAGCTACCGCTCTCTTCTCTATTGCCAGTACAACACAATCTTCTCCTCGTACTGCCACCTACACAAACATACAGTATAATAACGAGAAGCTCTAGGTATGTAAATCGCATCATTTAGTTCATACAAAGGGCTGGATTTATCTCACCAACTAGAATACTTTGAGTTATATTTGCCTTGTGCTGTATTAGCCTCTCGACACACTCCCTTGTACTGTATTTTCCGTACACACAAGCAAGGCGGTGCTTTAAGTGGTACATTGTACTTCCTGGTTGTCTGTCTCAGAGCGATTTTTGATGATCAGGATATCAGTAAGTATTCATATAATCTATTTCTAGTCGTAGAACGAACCAATTGGATGACTTTGGCTAGTTTTATCGATTTACAATGTCACACATGTGATCAATCGTGCTGTCTTAGTGGCCGTGTTTAATTAGCATCAAGATCAAACGATCAGTAAGTGTTTATACAATCTATTTCTAGCCCTAAAACCAAGTGGTAGGATTATTTTGGCTGGTTTTAGCGATTTACAGTGTCATGCACATGGGGTTGTTTTCATAATATTCCTTAAATAAATTCTCCGCATAACTGCATGTACTGTATTTGCCTAAGTATGCTGTATTTGCCCGATTAGCTGCATAACTGTTCTCTATGATTCATACAGAACAGTTATGCAGCTAATTAGTACTGTATGGACAATACGATATGCGGCATAGCTTTGATCCTCCCATGCAAAGTACAATATATATAAAAAATATTTCACGAGGGTACATACTGTACCATATATAATACATAATATTGACAATGCTGTCATTGTACTATATCTGATGTATACACTGCCACTTGACAAGGCGATGTTACAAACACACTGACTACTAGTTATGCTATATAATTATTTTGCTGGTAAAGTGAAACTTCAGAAAATTTCCAAGAACTAATACTATGCTACTGCTCCTAGCTTCATTTCCACTACTTTAAAAAAGCAAGACCGTGCACAGAAATGATACTATTACTGAATAGTGAATACTAAAGATCCCACAGCTACAAATAAAGCTGAGTCTGAACCCTGGTCTACCTTTCACGTACTTGATTCCTTAATAGCAGTCTTCAATAGAATCCAAGAATGTATAGTATATATGGGACGACCTTATGTCATGTGAGTAGCCATGATATTTCACAGAACACTGGATGCATAACATGAAACAACCATCAGACGTTCTAAAAGCATCTTGAAAACCACCAGCAGGAATCAGCCAATGAATGAATAGAACACTATACTGTTAATCCTATATCAATATTTTTTTTTGTAAAATTGTTGCTGAAGCTGTTTATTTTGGGCAAATCATGCAATTGGCCTAAAACTTCTTGGCAACTGACTGACTGACTGACTTCCATTTGAAATATAGTTGTACAATACTAACAAACAGTGTTTCTTAAACAGCCTCTAACAACATTAAACAGCCTCTAACAACAATAACTAAGGTCACATTAAAACAGTTTATACATCCAGGGCTTGGGAACTTAATTTCTTGAAAATTTGCATGCATACGGTAGTAAATTATCATGGCTATCAACATGATGTAACAACATAACAGTGTCCTGTAAATATACACGTTCTTGCATTCTTCTGAAGACTTTTATAAGAACTAAACACACACATTGCGGCACCTTGCAGCTAACCAATCAATCCCCACAAAACCAATCTACTAACTAATCATTCGAGGTGCCTGTGAAATAGTCATTTCATACCAGTACCAGCAAAATATCCACTCTGCGCGATTTACTGTGCTTGCTGATGCAAAGTGTTTCCCTTTTGTATTTGGGTTGGGGAAAAATAACACAAAGGGGAAACTAGAAGTCTGGGCAAGAAACTAGCTGATGCATGGTAGTATACATGTCAATTTTACTCCCTCCATAGATCTCTACCATCAATACAGACTTTTGTTGTCAGTTAAATATGTTAACGGCAGTAGCCAGTAAATTCTGCAGTACAACCTGCATCACGTGTACACATGTCGTTGGTGCATTAAACTTACCGCTGTTGATCCTTTCTTTACTGCTTCTTGAGCATATTCTACTTGAAATAAATGTCCATCTGGTGAAAATACGGTCAATGCACTATCGTATCTCCCTCCCATTTTACAATTCGTGTATTATCCTTTACAACTCAGCAAAAGTGCACTTTTATTAGAAATTAATGGTCACGAGATCAGGGTTTAAATTTTACGAGTTGCGCGCGTAGTAAGGAACCAGCCATGGCGAACGTACGAGAAGAAAATGAGGAGACGCCGAGAACTATGGTAAGTAATTTCTATTCATCTGTGTGGGAAATGTTAAACTGTGTGAAATAATAAATTAGACCTCTCAAGATGTCACCTTGACTTTTGACTCAAGGTGCCTTCAACTGGTCGAATACTTTTATCACTGTCAGGCTACAGATAGACTAATAATCTTAAGCAACTTGAAGCTGCAATGTTAATTAGAACCTCAGTCTGGAAAGGAAGAAAATCCATCCGGTTGCAAAGGCTTTATTAGGTTGGCAGGCTGGTCTATGCTAAGTGTGCTTGGCCTAGGCTGCTAGCACTATTTGTTTATCCATAGATCCTTTACACCCCGGGATTGGAATCTTCTGTTTTTAACACTTCCATCCGCACCTCCATTGACACCTTTCTACAAAGAGATCTATGAATTAATGCATCAGTAACTCTACTTTAGCGTATTCTCTGTTTAGTGGACAGTACGGGCGATGAGTTTACTTTAGTTCGATTAACAAAGGATGGATAAGTACACAAAACAAATTGTAAGTTAAGAAGTTGTTTCAGGCGGGTAGAGCTAGCCAAAATTTGTCGCCACCATTCAAGCGGCAAGATTTGAACACGGAGATATGGACTAATGACTTCGCTGGTTCGATTCCTTATCCCAAGTTATACTTACGGACTGAATTTGATGCTCATAGAGTGAACAATTCCAGAGTTACAGCTAGTCAAAGTTTTAATCGCTTGGGTCTGTCAGCAAGTTTTGTCACTGTTTTTGCGTCCACAATCACCCTTCTGCCTTATTCGAAGTAAAGAACAAGATTACTGTATCAAACAACACGAAATTCACTACAAAACAATGGATCAGACTTTTCTCCTCCCAGTCAACACCAATTAATTAACGGTGCGGATAGTCCAGCACGTAAGTACAGCAAGTATGTGGAGATTCCTATCCCGGGGGTGTGAAGGATCTATGGTTTATCTTTTGCTGTCAAATTTAGTGAACTTTGTATAATTCAGGCTCCAAGTTAAAGTTTGTAGTACATGTACTTCCTAGTCCAAGCTTTTTTGATTTCTGCTACAAGTACATAGAAAAATTTGGACTAGAGTAGGACCATAGCACATCGATAAAAGTACTGAAAAAAGTTGGAGTAGTACACGATATTAAATCACAGTAAAACAATAAGAAGTGTTATATCCCTACTGTGCATTTCCATTATGGTATCTTGAGCACAGTAGGGATATAACACTTCTTATTGTTTTACTGTGATTTAATATCGTGCACTACTCCAGCTTGTTTCAGTACTTTTTATCGATGTGCTATGGTCCCTACTTTTTTCTGTGTACTTGTTTGTTAACTTTTTTTGTAAATAATTATGACTGGTGAACCCACGTATACTGCATCTGTGAAATGGCACCATGCGCCCCAGCTATATCAATTATCGTCTGAAAAGTGAAGTATCCATTACGCTTTGTTGTCAGCTATGTTCAACCCGTTACACAGCATTTCAGATCAAGACCTGTTCGAAAAGCACCTCTGCAATCCATGCATACCGAAAGAAATGGTGCCGCGCACCCCAGTTATATTAATTATCGTCTGAAAAGCGAAGTATCCATTACGCTTTGTTGTCTGCTATGTTCAACCCATTACACAGCAGTACGAATCAAGAACAGTTTGAAAGGCACCTCAGCAATTAAAATAGCCACTACAAAAATATGGACAATTTCCGTTACAAAGGGAAACCATCACGTGCTATCACCAAATTGACACTTCGCTGTCAGCAAAGATGAATGGGACACAAAGGAGGACACTGGTAAGTCCATGAATAATGCATTATACGTACTGCGATATGCCAAAAGGCACCAGTTGGGCCAAAACTACATCAAACGATGAAAAAATCAAGCCCATAGCCTTAGCCGTTATTGAGTTACGCTTGTCTGATGGCATCAGTCAGTTACTAGAAAATTCCATTAAATAAATAAAAAAAATAAAAAATCCGTAGCAACTTGAAAACGTTTTGGGCGATCTGAAAGCTTGTTTGGGTTTACTAAACAATACTGCCTCATCGTCGTCAGGGAAAATTAAGGCTGGTTTTTGGGTGATGTTATTTTGTGGGCCACGCCTACTATACAGTATTATCGTACTGTATGAGTACTGTATGATAGTAGCAAACTCAACTTGAAGCTCAATTTGTACAGATACAGTAGGGGCCATTAAAAAGTTTACACTTTGTTTGGTTTTAACAGTAGTTAAACCATTTGAATGGTTATAAAAGAACAATTAGTTTAATGGAACTATCTTTTTAACAAAGCCACAGATATGCAGTAAATAACACGTCACGAATTGTTAAAATTATTGTGTTAACAATATGATTTGTTAAAATGATTGGTTTAACAATACAGATTGTTAAAAATATAGTTTTAACTAATTGTTTTAACAATATGATTTGTTAAAATTATTGTTTTAACAATACAAATTGTTAAAACTATTGTTTTAACAGTTGTAAGAGTTAAATAGTTCAAATCATTATTAGCAAATACAGACTGTTATGGTAAATTACATAAGTGTTTTGTTGAAATCGACAATGTTTCACTATTGTTTTAACTATTGTTAAAATCAAACAGAGTGTAAACTTTTTAATGGCCCCTACTGTATGTGATGCATTGCTGTAATGCTCATGCATAGGCTTTGATATATTAATTATTGAAGAAACTTTGACAGTCAAACCTCTGGAGTGATGAAACTTTACTCTTAAGCTTGTTGAAGTATTTTTCAATGTGACATTTGTTAAATTCCTTCCTGAATAATGTAGTTTAATGTATAGTCCGGGGTATGTCACATGCAAGCCTTAAATGTCTTGAATCACAACACAGGTCGCTGTATTTAGCGGATCGTGGATCAGCAGATCATGATATACATATCCAACTCTACTTACAATATATTCACTTGTACTGAAAGTGTATGCTCACACGTATACAGCTTCAAATGGTTGATAGAATCAAGTAATGTCTGTATATGCAGCACCCTTCCTTATATAACAAACATTTTAGAAGCATGAATTTTTGGCTAATTTGCTGCAACATTACAGCAGCTGGTGTAGAGGTTTTCCTCTGTCAGGTAAAAATGTATGGAGCCAGTGAGACCAAAATCTTTGTCTTTGCTATGAGGTTTGTATATGTCCTTATTTTGGAGAGTTGGTTCCACAATTTTGTGATATAGTTTACTCTTGTGTTTACTATACTACATGTATTTTACACACAAAGCTGATGAGGTTAAGGTCGTATGGTCCTGACACAGAAGAGGTGAAGGCTAGAACTGTTGGGATGTACAAATCACCTGCACATTTTGCGAAAAGGTCCAGAACACCAACATCAATTAAGAGGACAGCTGAAGAAGCTGCAGGTATAACATGCTGTTAGCTTGTATGTTGGTGTTTATAATATTTTTACCCAAGGACAAAGTAAACTGGCTACTAGCAATGTGACCAAGAGAAAAGCTAACATTTTAAAGGAGACACCGAGAGCTATGGTATGTAAATTTGATGTGATCAGTGATTATGATTGTGATCATGACTTTAAAATTTAGTAATATTTTCCATGATACCTGTATATCATACCGCAATATTTTCAAACAAATATATGTGACCGGATCTGCAAGAATCCCATATGTTAATGCAGTTTTTGAATTCCATTTTATTGCATTTTCTTTATCCAGTTAGCCAAATGGCCAACCGAAGTTTCAGCTCTAGAATTTAAGAACTTTTTTTCAAGCTACAATGCTACAAAGTGGCAACAGCAGAAAAATCGATTTGTACAGTGACAATACGGAAAATAAACTACAAGCGCTTAAATAAACAGTCATAACTTTCAAATGCAGTCCTCTACTGAGATTCAACATACACCAACGGACTCTCCATTAACAGGCGAATCAATTGCTGGGTAAATTTTGTGTTCCAGGCCTTTCCTACAACCAGGGCAAAGGTGAAAATATGAGAAAAACGATAACAAACTGCTCGTCCAATGCAAGACAAACTAACGCTCATATTTTCTCTCTCTCTCATTGGGAGAGTACTGACATGAAAAAAGATTTTCGAACTCCTCTTGCTTTGGGGATCATGATGCTACCATACCTGTTATCACCTTTCATCATCGTGAAACAAGCGCTCAAAAAATTTACAGAATTTTTTTGGATTTTGTAAATATTTCACCTATTGCGTTTATCACATTCTACAGTAAAATTAGGCTTGCGCTAACATGGGATTCTTGCAGATCCAGTCGTATATCATGGTTGTAACAATGCAGTATTTGGGTGTATCAATATATTGTCTCTATTGTGTCACGATATGGTGATATATCACACAATACAAAGTGGGATATTAACATAGGTGTTTGTTACTTTTTTGGAAATAACGAAACTCCTTTTCTATCATTTAACTGTAAAAACTGGCATCTAAAACATACAATAATTTGATTCATTAGAATTTCAGTGTAGTACCTGCCTCAATATATATGATCGTGTGTGTACAGTCAATGTTTCAGTATACACACATGAAACTGATCAAATTGCAATGTGCATACATTACTAGTGCCTTCAGCAGCTGTCAAATTATGTCAGATACACTCAACTGCATTATTAGAGTTTTTACGTGACTGCCCAATTAGAGTATTTTGATCTTTGATAACCCACCCATGTACAATACTCAAGGAACAACGAAACCACCTTGCAACAAAGTCTTCAGTATATATTAAACATCCTGGCTTTAAATAAACAGCACGCTCCAGCAAACCCAACTTTAAACACAATCTTATGGCTTTGCATATGTAACAAGAGAGGGCTGTTTTCATTAAAAAAATAATCAATCATGAACACGATCCATAAAGCAAGCCTTGCTACTTTTATCCCAGGATTCTCCTTTTAAACTTTGCTATGTCTGCGATTACAAATTGACAAAATGTAAAATTTCAATTTTATCTGATAGAACAAAATACTCTGATAGAACAGTCAACTACCCTAATAGAACAGTCACAATTTGTATTTTTTTAAGGTTGCTTAGTTTACCTGTACCAACACAGTTAAAATAGTCTAAATTAATACATATCACAGAGCTGAAATTTTTCCTTGGGACATGCCCTCAGACCCCCTCCATATCCATGTCTGTTGTATGTTTCAATTTTCACGTACAGTAGCTCCACCTCTTAATTCTTTAGCCTGCTCTTGATACTATGCCAGCAGAAGCAGCCTATATCAATCAATTCCTTACGTATGTTTAAAATGTCAGCTTTCAAGATTTTAATGGTGAAAATTGTTACCAAATTCAATCTCAGAATACATACAGTAATTTTCAATAATTTCCTGGTGGGAACAATCCCTGAGCATGTAACATAAATTTGGAAACCTGTAATCAAAATCCCCTTGGTGTGTATGTGTGTAGGTGCAGCTGACAATGGTTCAGTAAGAGTTTGGAGTTGGGTATGGAGGTGTTCAAACTTTGGGCAACTTTTTTGTCAACGTTTTTGTGCCCTTTTTTGCTACTTGGTGACTGTTTTATTAGAGCATTTTCACCCTCTGCGATTTTACATTAATTATGTTGGTGGTTTTTCCTTGTAATTCTGTGGCTCTCACTGTATTTTTTCAAACAAAAAGATTTGAGCTATGATGGTCAGCCTATATACAAACTGGTTTTCAAGACATTTCCTTAGGTTGTTTACCCTGCAGGCATGACAAAAATAGTCTTTTAAAATTGTCTATAACTCGGTGAAATTTTAGCAGATTTGCACCAAACTTGGTACATGAATTCACCTCAATACGTCCTTATATAATAATGTAAAAATCGTGTGCTTTCGATAAGGGACCATGAAGCCGTGCGTGCATGCATGAAAAATGTGTTTTCAATATACCCACAGTGCGGCACACCAGCTTTCTTGGCCACATGACCGTGTAATGGGTGCTTGTATTACACAGAATCAATAGTATAAGCATACATATAGAAATGGTCAGAGTTGAATTCCTACACATATGAATGTTTTAAAATACAAGGCTATAGATGTTTTTTTTTATTGGTAGTAGTTCATGTATATAATAAACTACCTACACCCTGTCCTGTAGTCCATATGTATGTATTGTAGTTCTCATTGTGTAGCTGATGGCATTGAGGCAGTATCCAGACACAGAAGAGGTAAAAGCCAGAAATGTTGGGATGTACAAATCACCAGCACGTTCCACAAAGAAGCCTAAAACTCCAACACCAGTTAAAAGAGCAGATGAAGAACCTTTAGGTACAGTAATGCATGTGTACGTGTTACGTATTATCTGTGTAATTACTGAATGTGTTTGTGTGCCCAGATATAGAAGAAGACAGGATGTATAAGTCACCAACACCTTCCTCAAAAAGGCCTAAAACTCCAACACCAGTTAAAATGAGAGCTAGTGAATCTGCAGGTACAGTAGTGTGTATGTTTATGCACATACATTGTACTGTAGATGTGCATGCTGTGTTTGTGTATGTATGTATGTGTGTGTTGTATTAGAGTAACTGAGCATTGCATAGTAGAGTACATGTTATTGAATACTAAATTTGAAAATTGTATGTAAACACGTTGTAATAAAAATAACTGGATTGCTAATCCAAATAGGCATGTACATATAGAAATAAGAAGGTTTGACAAGAGTAACTGTTATACGATAATGTTTAGATAAGAAAAAAATATTTGGTAAAATTTTATCAAGGCAAAATAGATTTGTATCTGATGAAGGTTTTAGTTTAAGGAAATATATAATACTACTATACCATATTCTCCAGCTTTCTGCTTCTATAGTATTTACTGTTGTGTTGGTGAACTTTTTATGTAGGCAGATCTCCCTCTAAGACATTTTCATCCAAAAGGACTAAAAGGTACTCTACAACTGCAATATTTACTGTACTTACAGTGTACTTAAATGCAGTACTGGGTATGAATAGTTTTTACAATTTTTAGTAGTGGCATGCAGTGCTCAATACACATGACCTGTTACAATAGAGGAGCAACATGCATCTTGGTCGATAAAATAAATTAGACATTGCCTTAAATACAACAAATGTTTGGATGCCATTGTATAGAGAAATTCAAGGGCTTTGCTTTATGTATAGTTTGTCAGGCAAATTATGAATTCTAATGGGCATACTTTTGCCTTATTTGTATATTATGTAAATACATGTATTTTCTATTGGGCAAGAAACAATGGCTGTTCAAAAAAATTTAACTGATCAGTGGGACCAAGCTAAAGCTACAAAAAGGACTAGAAGTAGTTTTTAGGCTGTTTTAATGCACATTTCATAAGAATTAATGGTAAAATTTTCCAAATGTTACAATTTCCATTATCCTTTTTTGATATGAATTCAAACAAAAGCATTGTGTTGCCAAGGCGATTTCTGTATGAATGTCATTGGCACAAATTAATTGGCTACCACTGAATCTGGGCAGTAGAAATGATTTAGTATTTGTATTTCACCAGACCCTTACTTTTTGCAAAGGGGCAAGCGCCGCCAGATTAATAAGTACTGTAGGTTCAGTAAGATGGTTACTTTTGGGCCAAATTTTCTTGGCTTATAATAAGCAGGTACCTGCTTTAGCAAATCACTGATTTAACCATATAAATATCTCAGAGGAGAATTTAAATGTTGGCCTTCTTAGAGAAGCAGCCTTCTGTACAAGTGGCCACCAAGACAGGTCCACGGATGAAAGCCAGGAATTAGATATTTGATATTTCATGTGTCGAATGCATTCCAGGGCTTCTGGTTATCTGAAATCTCACCACAGTTTACTCAGGCAGTGTTGTGGTCACCACTAAATCACTGGAATGTTGTGTTATGTTCGTCTACTATAGTAGAACTGAAACGGATACTCTGAAAAATATGTATCCTATGGATAATGACTTCATCGCTTTCTTCATCAGGAGCTTGTAAGGACCAAAAGTTAAAATGTGCTCTTAACAGATTGGCTGTCCCCTTGCTGCCAGCACTCACTGTCTCATACGCTGTCACACACTAAATCCATCTCTATAGCCAGTTAGAAAAGCATGCTTCTTACCAATTTCTTAAGGCCGCAAATGCAGCCACCTCCTTAATAAGCTAGGTAAGAAAATTTTGTCCCTACCTGAATAATGGCCAGTTTTCACTGTACTATTAGTGATTAGTGATCGTGAAGGATTAAGATACTAAGATATACATACTGTACGTCACAACCTCCAAATATAGCAGTAAAATTTTCACCCTGGTCCAAAGTCGCTAATCGCCTTTACAGTTAAGTTTTACAACACAAATACATGTATAGTTAAACTCACCAATTGTCTGTCAGTGGCACTAAATCCCTTCAACACGAAAACGCAACCTTCAGGCGATGAGAGAACAGCCTGAAGGAAAATCGTTGCACGAAATCGCTTTTAGTTTTTAGCTTTGCCAGCCCACTGGCTCCGTGGTAACTTCAACGCTGCTATCTTTAAAGCCTCTGGTGGTCGCTCCCCCAATGATGCACCAGGTATGTCTTCTTCCGTCAACTGGAATTCCATCAACCGCACTCATTATTCAAATGGTAAATGCACTATTAATTATACCGTGGTCCCATTCAAAATGGCGAACATTGAGTTTCCATGGTTTCTCCAGAGAAGGCGTGGTTTTGGAAAGAGTCTATAGTATAGCAATTAAGGTACACAGTGGAATATTCCTGTGGAGCATGTGCACAGGTGTTACAGGTGTATATACTACATGTTTTATCATGCTATACTTATATTATTTGTGCTTCACTTGCATACTGAATAAGCTAGACAATAACACTGTCAGCTCTTTCAGCTTTTCTCTCAAATTGCTTCTACATTCAATGTTGCCACAGCTAGTTGGAGCATGCTATGCTGAGAACTCTTCACCCTGTCCCTATCTCACTATATAACTGTTTGGATAGTTTTAAGATAAATAGCACACAATACATACTTCAACTGCTGTTTAGCTAGGCTAAGGCTAGTTGTAAAAGTAGTCTTTTAGCCACTGAGACTGTGCATGTAGCCAAGGTACTACATACTGTAGTTGAAGAGGTTGTGCCACTGTTTGGGGTACTGGATCCCTGCTGTCCGATTGAGATACTAACTCGCTATCACATTTAATGACAATTTGTGTGAGATGTTATAATTATTATTAATATTATTTGCCATTACTGTACAACTTCATAAAGAAGATGGCGTACAGATAAAACACAAAATTAAATTAACTACGTAAAGCATTATGGTACATTACTATTACAGAACGTTAAAACTGTAAATATAAGATATTACAGTACATTAAGTTGCTTCAGCCCGACGTACTGCAGTAGCAGTGGTATGTATAATGAATGTATCATGAAAATGCCTTTGTGCTTCTTTGTGTCCTATTCACTTTTACTGACAGTATAAAGTGTCAATTTGCAGTAGCGTGCGATGGCTTCCCTATGCTTGTAAATGGAAATTTTCCATAGGGACTGGATTGATTGCAGAGGTACTTCTTATACTGCTAGCTGTGCAACAGGCTAACATAGCTGAAAATGAAGCTTCATGTAATTGATAGTTTGGCACACATTTAGCCAAAAACACTAAGTCTGGTGCCATTCTTACTTCTATGCCATACATATATGCAGGTTCACCTGTCATATTATTGTTAAAAAAAAAACAGTAAACAAACAAAAAAATTAGGAATTTTAAGTCCATAGGAATTAGTGAACCAAGGTCGCCTACGGAATTTAATCAATCCTAGTTCGGTCATGAATATAGACCTTTTATTAATGTCCACTATTATATCTTCAGGTGTAGGTGACCTCCCTTATTTCAATACATTTTATTTCTACACTGTATAATCCATAATTAAACTTAAAATTCTCTAGATAAAAAGAAAGGCCATGCATATGACTTTCTGTAAGTATGTCTGGAGAGTTTGAATCAAATTGAGAATGAAACCTAAGAAGAGTTTGTGTTCGAGATGTTTATTGGTCTGCATTTCCCAGTGAGCGAGTTCCGAAATGACGTCACAATATAAATGGCAACCTCTATTTGGGGGACTCTTATGTATTCGCTATACTACAAAGTTGTTAAATTTGTGTTTTGCTCGGTTTTGAACTAGCTAGAAAAGGCAAGTGGCAAAGATATGAATGAATTCAACGCCAATGGCCATGGTGACGACGGCGATTTGTATATTTTGGAGGAAGGCGATATTTCCGGTGCTTCCTTGCACGGAAAAAAACCTAGCGAACTAACTGTTGCTAAACTAAAGAGATGGCTATCATGTAGAGGTACTCCCTTAAGTGGAAAGAAACCGGAACTAGTAGAAAGGTATTACTGCTTTTGTAAAACAGCTGCTTGCTCGCTGCATCCACAGTGGCGAGCTCAGCTCCAAATGTACATGTTTACTAGCTACCAGTATTTTTTATGTAGGGTTGAATGCTACATCAAGTTTGGGTGGGATCATCTGCTTGTTGACCCGGACAAGGGTTTGAACACTCGAAAAAAGCTTTTAAACATGGCGGGTGAAAGAATGGAATCAGAGCCCTCAGGTTTATCCCAGTTGACGACATTATTAGAGTCACTCCCAAACACCACTGATTCTCAATGGACAGAGAGTTTAGTTGACATTCCACAAATTTCATTCAATGCAATTTTCAAGTTTTCAGTTGAAAGGAAAGTGCCGAGGAAGAAAGTTAACTACCTGGAAAATTTAGCAGATTTTAGGGCCCATATGTCATTGCAAGAAGACAGCAGTAAGGAGTCTGCTGAAGAGCTCTACATGGAAGCTGAGTACACTAGAACGCTGGACAAAGCTTATAGATTTTTCCATGATGGCCATGTTCAAGACTTGAAGTTTCATCCAATGCCACATCTGGAAAATGGTGTTTGTGTTGTATCTAGAGTGTTAGCATCGATGAAAAAGGTTTTTTACCATGTTACCATTCTTGCATGCAAGTCATCTTGTACAGTTAAGACAGCTTATTGTACTTGTCCTGCTGGGCTCTCTGGGTGTTGCAATCATGCAATCGCAACACTTTATTGTTTGGAGGACTATGTAAGCAGTGGTTTACAAGAAGAAAAAAAAGGATGCACAGAACGGCTTCAAGTGTGGAACTGACCCAATCCACAACATGTAGTTGGACGCCCTACAGATGAAGTGACTTTAACTAAGAAAGTCTATGGTGTTGAGAAAAGACCCAAACTGCATTCTGTGAATAAATGGGACTGCCGTCCAGCATCAAGAAGACTGATTGACCCAAACAAGGCACGTCACCTTAGAGAGAGACTATTTGTTATAGAGGATGAAAAGGTACAATCAGCTGAGAAAGCACTACGTTCAGCAGGAACACTGAGTGAATTGAAGAAGGCGGCTCAAACCAAGTCATTGATAAGCATGTATGGGACCTCCGGTTACTTGCAAATGCTTGATGATGAGCCTGCCCCCTTAGAGAGCAGAGAAGACTTCCTTAGGAAGGAAAAGGAAGAGAGGTTGTCACGAGCTGCTGAAAAGAAGCGTCAATTTCAAGAAGAACTTGTAACTAAGTAACTGCTTGTCCAGCATGACCATAAATATTCCCTGTGTGGTATGGATGAACACCCAACTGAAAAGCATAATGATTCTGCCGACATTAATCATTTAGCAAAGTCGTTGCATGTTTCTATTGATATGACAGCTATACATAAACTGGAAATTGATACAAGGGCTCAGTCTGACTCAGAAGTTTGGCACCGTGAACGCAAACTTAGGATCACTGCATCTATGGTGAAGGAAGTCTGCCATAGAAAAGATAGTACTAGCTGCAAATCTTTCCTTTCGAAGAAGCTTTCCCCTACTGCTGCTATCAGTGCAGCCATGCGTTATGGTATCAGGCACGAACAATATGCCATTGAATCCTATAAGAACCACCGTAAACTGAATGGAGCAGAAACAACTGTTGAACCATGTGGTCTGTTTGTGGATTCTTCTGAACCTTGGCTGGCAGCTAGCCCTGATGGGATTATTTTTGAGCCTTCTCAGAGCAATGGTTATAGTAAAGGGTGTTTAGAAGTGAAATGTCCAATGTTGTGTAAGCAGAAGTCGATTGTAGATGTTTGCAGAGAGAAGACCTCATTTTGTATTCAAGAAAAGAATGGCAAATTTGGTTTGTCAGAATCTCATGCATATTATTATCAGATCCAGACCCAAATGCATGTGGCTAAGCTCCCGTGGTGCGACTTTGTTGTTTGGTCACCAGTGGGTGAGTTGTTTGTGCAGCGTATTCTGTACAAGGAGCAATTTATGTTAGCAGCTATTTCTAAAGCACGTTCTTTTTATTTCAATACTTATTTGCCAGCAATGGTTCCCTGTGTAATCATACGAAGTAGTATTGAACAAAATGGAAACATCGAACCATTGACTTTAGTCCAGATGGCAGATAATTCCAAGCTTATGAATTCATCGAGCAATGATGAGCCATCATCAGCTACTGTGAAGCAGTCCGTTGATGAGAAGCAGTCTGTTGGTGTGAAGCAGTCCGTTGATGAGAAGCAGAGTGTTGGTGTGAAGCAGCCTGTTGGTGAGAAGCAGTCGGTCGGTGAGAAACCGTCTGTTGGTGTGAAGCAGTCTGTTGGTGTGAAGCTGTCTGTTAGTGAGAAGCTGTCCGTTGGTGTGAAGCAGTCTGTTGGTGTGAAGCAGTCTGTTGGTGTGAAGCAGTCTGTTGGTGAGAAGCTGTCTGTTGATGTAAAGCAGTCTGTTGGTGTGAAGCAGTCTGTTTGTGAGAAGCAGTCTGTTGGTGGGAAGCAATCTGTTAGTGTGAAGTGGTGTGATAATGAGCAGTCTGTATGTGATGATGTAGTGTTTCAAAAAATTGACTCACTTAAGCAAAAGAGGATGCCCTTATATACAGTGCTTAAAAATCTGAATTTGGCAAGGCACTCTGTGTATAGAGACGGTAGCTGCCTCTACCATTCTATTGCACACCAGGCTGGTTTTATTGCGAAGTCAAGTTGTGGTGACAAGTTGGTTAGTAACCATTTAAGACAGGTGGCGCACAAAACGATGAATGAGCATCCTTGTGTCCATTTGGAAGAAGGTCTGTCTGTAGTCCAATGGCTAGAAAAGAAGGAACGTGTGATGGATCCAACTGAATGGGGTGGTGACATGGAAGTGCGATTATTAGCCATTGCACTACACCGAGACATTATTGTGATCACCGACAATTCCAGTGATGGCAGCTACGCAAGAAGATTCCCATGCCAACCACCTCCTTTACCCAAGATGAAGGGAGGTATATTTATTCCTATCAAGTGTAAAGAATTATGCGTACAATGGACTATGACCCCCACTCCGTTAGTCATTATATTCAATGGTGTTAATCATTATGATTCAACTATTTCATTATCAATGTAAATATAACATATTAATGTAAATATGCAGTACTACATCATTGCTTTCAAAATCCATTATTTATTTATTTATGTACAACTCATGATCAATAATAATATTATTGTGAATAATAAATAACTACATACACTATGCTACCAAAGGTGGACTAAAATTTGTTAACATAAAGCAAACATACACAAGTTCATTTATTGAGTCCCACATTGATGCGGGTAGAGTGTGTTGTAGAATACGGAACTGCTTTGCACGTCCGATAGCTCTCTACATGTATCCGTAAATGAGCAATTTTTCTTGTGTGGAAAACATCATCTACTGGCATCTGTGTATTCGAGCTCAATAATGGGGGAATGTTTAATCTAACACCCAGTGGTGCTAATAAATCTTGTATCTGAAATCCTTTGTCTGCCATGATTTCATCACCTGTCTCAAGCAAATCTAGCAGCCCACTAACTTCCACTACCCTTCATAGGTTGGAGAAACAAATGTTACAACTCCACTTGGCATAATTCCAACAAGAACCTTGACTGTATTTCTGTTTTTATACGAGGAAAACGTACAGGACTGTGATAGCAATGACGAAGGTCTTTCAATTGGAAATTCTGTTGCATCAATGATCAGCCTTGTGCTAGGATAATCCTTCTTAAAAACTTCTGGCATGTATTTTTTGACTATATGCCATCGTGGGTAACGCTCAAGGGCTTTCAAACTATGAAACATCAAATTGATCCATGTAGATACAATTCTGGATACAGAAGATTTTGAAATTCTAAACCTCTTGGCCAAGTCCAATTCTAGCAGTCCCAAATGAAGGCAAACTAAAGTTAAAAAAAACTGTTCCAAAAGAGGAAGTTTGCATGTTCGGCCAGTTTTTGTATCGTCATAATCATCTTTACTGTTCTTTCCTTCCCATTGCCGCATTACCTTTGCATCACTTTCCAAAACCTCCTCGTAAAATGCAATCAGAGTGTTGTAATCGGAAAACCCGGTGTAAAATTTTACTAATTCGTCATTGTCACAGATGTTTTCCAAACGGAATAAAGATCTTTGAAAAGCATTTTCCACTTCAGACAATTTTACCTGAAGTTCATCTATCCTCCTTTGCATTACAGCAACATCAATACTATTTCCTCCAACTTCCATGAAATTTTCTTCTGACCAGTCACTATCCACTGGTGTACCTTGCCCTTCACCACGAGTTTCAATCATGTCTGCTCTTTGGTACACAGAGGCAGCTAAGCGAGATGTAGTTGTTGTTCGCTGCTGCATTTCCCTAGTCCAAGGAAACCCGGATGGTACAGAAGTTGCCTTTAATACTCGTCTTGCAGAGTGTAATACGTCACCACTAATGTAGTCATCGAGAGTGAAATGAAGAGAGCAGACTTTCGTATTACTATTTATCACAAAATCTGGTCCAGGATCTCGACGAATCTTTGCTATCCACATTTTCCCTTTGTCGCTAGAGACATCAGGAAACGAATGAAAAGATAATCTTTGCATCCCTAAACGCTCCCTCTCTGCCTTCTCCCCAGAAGAACTATGGCATAAGGGCACACAGCAGTATTGTCCACGCCAAGCCTTTTGCTTAGCAGTATAGTGGCGATGACCACCTCGAGAAACACTTGGCCTAGGACCCTCTTCAACTGAGTCGAGAATTGAGCTCGGAACTGACTTGTTTTCTTCGGTTGAATTCTCACACAAAAACGGCTGGGGAACTCCATCGAAACACTTCTCAGATGTAGAATCAGATAAGACACAATTATACGCATCCATAACAAAATACAGTCCGATTTCACTCTCACAAACACACAATTAATCCAACGAAACTATTAAAGTCCCCCAAATAGAGGTCGCCATTTATATTGTGATGTCATTTCGGAATTCAGTCGTTGGGATATCACAAGGTATGACATAATCTTTAGTGGAACCATGTGTCCCAGATGCCTTTGTAAGGCTTCTGGTATACAGGCTCTGCCTTTACCAGGTCCTTTAATCATAATGATACAACAGAAACAACACCAAGAGAAGACTGGTTACAAAGCCTCTCACAAGTTTCAGAGTATTTCCTTTTCTATACTGGAGGTGTGACCACTTAAGGCAAAAATCCATGAAGAACCAATTACCACCAAAGGTGTGATTTCAAACATGTTCCATCAAAAAGGCATACCACTATGAACTGCATTCGCCCAAGAACAGAAAAACTGCTTGAAAAGCCTGTGCGTGGGCATTAGAGAATTACTACTGTAGGTTTTATAGATGGTGTAATTACATTTGATGCTATGCTATAGTAGATTTATTTGATAGTTAAATAAACTAGTTTCAATAATTAATGGAGAACAGAACCCATTGAAAAAATAATTGCCTGAAAAAATTTAACATAGTTTTTTCTATATATAGTACTGTAAGTCAGAAAAAAATTTCTGTATTGTGTGTGTTGTAGTGAGGGTTGTAGTGTTTCCTCCATGACATTGTGAAATCAATGTTTTTATGTATTGTATAACTTATCATGTTCATGTGTTATACTTTATAGCTCACTCAAGAGCTCTGGTAAACACCATAATAGAAGGGTGAGCTTTGGACCAGTTCACGAATACCATCCTAAAACTTATGAAGAGTCAGAAGAAGAACTGGTATGTGTACACAAGTGTTTTAAACATGTAATGTGACGGGATCTGCAAAAACGAGATGTGGGTAAATCTTACAGTACAAACTACTGTACTATTCATTACAAGGCACAATACATACATAATGGTGTATGTATGTATTGTTGAAAAATTCTGTAAGCTTTTAAATGTCTGGTTCTGCTGTATAATTATGTATTTATGTATGCACATATCATACAGTACGATAGTACTGTATAGTAGAGACCACAAAGGAGCAGGCGTGGCCCACGAAATAACATCACCCAAAAACCAGCATCAATTTTCACTGACGACAATGAGTCAGTATTGGTTAGGTAAAACTAAGCCCAAACAAGCCCTGAAATGCTTTCAACAAGTTGCTACAGAATTTTTAAATTAATGGAATTTTCTAGTGACTGACTAAGTAACTGACCAATGCCTTCAGACAAGCGTAACTCGATAACGGCTAAGGCTACGGGCTTGATTTTTTCACTGTTTGACGTCACTTCAGCCTGAGATGTTCCTATTGGCATACCACAGTACGTACAATGCATTCTTCATGGACTTACCACTGTCCTCCTTTGTGTCCCATTCATCTTTGCTGACAGTGATTTGGCAGTAGCATGTGTTGGCTTCCCTTCATAACGGAAATCATCCGTATTTTTCATAGTGACTATTTTGATTGCAGAGGTGCTTTTTGAACAGTTCTTGATTTGTACTACTGTGTAACGGGTTGAACATAGCCGACAACGAAGTGTAATGGATACTTCACTTTTCAGACGATAATTGATATAACTGGGGCACACAGTACCATTTCTTTCTTTCAGTATGCGTGGATTGCAGAGGTGCTTTTCAAACAGTTCTTGATTCGAAATGCTGTGTAACGGGTTAAACATAGCTGAGAACGGATACTTCACTTTTCAGACAATAATTGATATAACTGGGGCGTGCAGCGCCATTTCAGATGCAGTATACATGGGTTCACCAGTCATAATAATTATTTACAAAAAACATTAACAAACAAGTACACAAAAAATTTTGGAATATTCAACTAGAGTAGGGACCATAGCACATTGATAAATGGTACTGAAACAAGCTGGAGTGAGTGCATGACATTAAATCATAGTAAAACAATAAGAAGTGATATAACCCTACTGTGAATTTCCATTATGGTATCTTGGAGCACAGTACCGTAAATCAGGAAAATTTTGAAGTAGAAAATTTTCGTCTATTAAAATTTCAACGCTACATATTTTCATCGCTTGTATAATCGATGAAAATTTTTTTGACAGTATTATATACTAGCTATGCGTTAATATTTGTATGCGTGAATTATTTGTATAATGGTTAAAAATAATTAGTCGTTTAAATTTTCGTCAATACAGCCAGTGACGAAAAATTTTTGACAACGAATATTTCCTGATTTACAGTAACACTTCCTATTGTTTTACTGTGATTTATTTTTTATCAATGTGTTATAGGCCCTACTCAGTTGAAAATTCCAATTTTTTGTGTACTTGTGAATATGTGACTGGATCTCCACAAATCCCACATGTTTGCACAAGCCTAACTTTACAGTAGAATGCATATACAACGGAGGATACAATCTTTACAAATTATAAAAGAATCCGTAAATTTTTTAGCACTTGTTTTGCAATGAAGGAAGGTGCTAATTATGGTCATCACTTTCCCCAAAGCGAGAGTTCAAAAATCTTTGTTTCATGTCAGTGCTTCAAATAGTAGGGTAGCTTAGCATTGAATTTAAAGAAATTGTATAAAAGCATCAATTCTTTTCTGAAGGTTTGTTTAAGCATTTGAACTACTGTATTTTTAGAAGGGGTGCCACGCTCCCATTACTGGTCACTGCTTGTAGCAAAAACTCTAAATACTCAATACTCTAATAGAGCACAATCAAACACTAACAGTATACAACCCTTTGATGAGCTGTAGCTATAAATAACAGAGTAAGAACAGTATAACAAACCTTCTATAATCTAAATTCCTGGGGACTGTGGGGAGTATGACCCCAGACCCCAGACCCCAGAATGGCATCCAAATTTGCTGTATTATTCAAACTTCTCTGTGTAATTCATTTCCAAAGTTTCCCTATCCCCACTCTTGCTGCATGTTAAGAGTACACAAAATTTAACCCATTTTTTTGAACTTTACAGCTTCATAACTTTTTAATAATGTCATATAATCATCTGGAATTTTCCACGAGTGAAGCTACAATATCTGACTACATTTTGATACAAAGAGCAAGTCAATCATTACATAATTAGATTTTAGATTTGGTGGGCACCCCTTCTATTATAAATACACCATAAAAACTTGTGTACCAAAATTGGTGTTTTTATCTACCCTGTAACGATAGTTTTGCTAAGCTACCTCACTAAAAGAAGATGGAAGATATAAACATTGGTTTACCACACATTTTTTCAATTTCATCTTTGCCCTGGTTGTAGGAATGACTTGTAAGACATAACTTTCCCAGTAATGGATTTGCCTGTTTATGGGGAATGTGATGGTGTAAGTTATACATCTATGTTAAAGTCTGCATTCATAAGTTATAGCCTTTTAATTGAGCATTTGTAGTTTACTTTCCCTTTTACTATTGTATAAATCAACCTTTCTGTTGTTATTACCTTGTAGTATTGTAGCTTCTAAGGCTCTTGGCTTCTAGGGGTGAAACTTCGGTTGATCATTCCTTTAGACAACAGAAATGTAATAAAATGCAATTCAAAAAATGTGTAAACATGTGGGGCTCTTACAGATCCAGTCACATATGTATGTACAGGTTGCATGCTTGCAGGAATGTATGTATGTATGTATGTATGTATCAAATGGTATGGTAGTACCGTTTAAGTAGGGATCGTCCCAAAAATTTCGTGAGCTGCCCAAAAGCCCGCTTTTTAAAAAATTGTTGATTTAAAAATAAAGTAGGGATAAAAAGAAATGAAGCAAGAGATAAATGATGTTAGACTATGGTACCACTCATTTACAGGTTTACTAAATCACTTAGTCACCTACACATGTACACTTAGTAACCCGCCCTCAAGCAATTTTGTAAATGATAAATAATTATAACACGAAAGGCACACTGCAGTACTTGATAATACTGTAATACTATTCTTCTCCATGTTCTGCAAATAATTCTGGACAAATAGTAGACTAAGTAGTGTATCTACTGTAGCTCTAGCTGTTACTCTAGTTACCAGGTCGAATAATTATTTTTGTGGGCATTGTAAGTACTTCAGGAAGACCGTTTTGCTGTTCTGCATTGCTCTTTCACCACTCATGCTCTCTGGCTATAAAGGTACGTACTTAAGTTAGACACTGCAACCAATGGGAACTAAGCGATTTAGTAATCCCTCAGGCCCTTAGTAGCACCCTTGCTGCACTTGGGACGCTACTGCCTTGGGCCATTGGGGTTACTAAATCGCTTAGTTCCCTTGGTCTTGGTGTCTAACTATTATGTATTACAGCATAGCTAGGTGGGAAAGTCCCTACTTTATACATTAGTTATAACATTCATCTTTTCTTTTTATTGCATAGATCCCTACTCATTTTTAAATTAACAATTTAAAAAAATACTAGTGTATATATGTTTGTATGTATTATGTACGTATGTGTGTGTGCATGTGTACATGTATAGTATATTATCATATAATTTAAAGGATACAATTGAAAGTGAACCTGAAAATGTAATTAAGGAGGATGTTATTGATGAAGTTGTACAAGATGCTAGTGTTGCTGATGGTGATGATTACAATAATGATATTTCCATAGAAAGTGCTCACATAGGTAAAGTAATGCATACTAATCTGTGTTTTGTGTTTTTCATGTAGTGCATTTGCTGATATTGTGTATCTAGAATTCATATTATCAAAGTTATGTTATACAGGTGAAAACCATAATATATATATATATACATATATGTAATGGTTGTAACACGGGTATAAGGGCTTTGTGTATACCTAAAATTTTTAATTATGGGTCAGCAGCTAGTACGTTCTGGTTATGTTCAGTTACAATGAATGGGCATACCCTAGAGATATCACGTAGAATTTCGGTTACGTGAGTTTAATGTTTTAATCAGTGCTATTAAATTCTTTATTAAAAAAATTACAAAGTTCGATAAAGGCCTGTAGATAGGTAAGCTTGCTTGTAGAGTGGTTACTCTGTGCAGAGTGGTAGCTTCATGATGGGGGCGTGTCTATTAGAGGTGTACCGATATACTGGTACATATCGTATTGGTGGCCGATATAGAAATTTCTACTATATCAGTAAGAGCCGATATTGCTGCTAAAAACCGATACGATACATCGATATACAACTGAACTATCTTAAGGACACTGTCCAATGATTAAGCCACATTAATAAACCCTATTATCTAGCTAACAAGGGTGGGGAACAGTAGTTATCTTCCTTGTGTAAAAGCGGTACGCTACGCAAAGCCATCTAAGTGCGTGCATAATAGAACGGTTGCACAAGTAATTGCATTAGACTTGCTTAGGAAAATGTGTGGCAAGAATCCATTGCCACAATGCATGAAATTGCGTATTCGATTCTACTGCCACAACGCAAGTACAGATAGCTTAGATACTACAGTGTTACATTCATCTATTATAAGGTATTAATATACTAGAAGGATGAGAGCGTAGTTGGTCTGGTTTCTGAAATTCTGCTTTTTGCTAGCACGCTCATGAAGCTAGATGTCCATTTACATTTACCATAGTGTTAAAAAGTTATTCTGACACAATTATGAAGAAAGAAAGCAGTTTAGCCTTTCCATATTAACTTGCGGGTGGACCTGTTTCAAAAATGCGTGGGCGAATGCACACTATTTTTGCCATGAAGCCACAAAGCAGACTGGCTATGTTCTCAGTACTCTAGTTAGTACCCGTTAACAGATGATTATCAACACCGACGTAGTTTGGTTGTTAGTCACTCTACAATAACAAGAAAATGAAACATGCAATTTTCCCAGCACCTGGCTGTACAAATGCCACACATTTTGCCACACATTTTGCCACACATTACAGTTGAACGCCGCACCTGTGACGTCACATGCAACCACTCTATTACTGTTTTGTTGTCACAAGACTTACCAATCATACAACAAACACTCATAGTGGTGAGCTTGGGGAAACAGCAATAAGATGAACCAAGAGCACAGCATAAAACAACCAGCCATCTCTACAATCCATTAAAATGTGGAGTAATCCGGACTAATCAAGACTGTCTTCAGTAGTTAAAAAATAAAGTTGAACATGGCATACATGTATGTGGTTCCTCAAATATAAATAGCTACACTTAGTTATATTGGTATATCAGATTGGTATCGTATCGGTTTAAAAATGATTAGTCTCATATCGGATCGGTATCAGATTGGTTTAGTTTTCTTATATCGGTACACCTCTAGTGTCTATATTCGAAAATGTGTGGAAACGATCAGTGAATAAGCTATAGCACTCGTTTTCACCTTAGCCCAACGTTTTTCAACTCGTAGGATGTTGAGGATAACAAAACACTCTCCGCCTGAGTGGTTTTCATAGTGAAATCCAATTTGTGCATCCTAATCACGTGAGTATTAATCTGTCCCCACAATTAATTTCGGCCTCAACGTCTATATAATCACTGCCCAGTTGTAGCCCGGGCGGCTGCTTTGATCTGAGGTGTGAAAGTGTTGCATATACAGTTCGCATTAACCTGATCTCTTGTTTTTTTTGTTAATAACTCTTGTTGCATGAGCCAGCCAAACATTTAGTAGTGCTGTGAAGCCCTATAAACACCAGAACTGTTTATCAAAAGCACTTTGATACAGGCTAGAACAATTGTAAAATATTCCATACAGTTGGTATAGGCAATTCAAACGTGTTTACAACATAAAAACAAACTTGTTCCAGCACAAAGCCATTGGGAGTGAACACATCTTCAACTCTTTGATACGACTATACCCCTGTATTTCAGGTGAATGCAAACTGACTGTGCATCGTCACAATCCAAAGTTTCAAGAAAATAATTTTTTGCAAGGGAGAAAGGTTTTTGCAATATATTGACTACCATAAATGATGAAAGTTTGCAAATCAGCATGTGAAGCAGGTCAAGTTTGGCGAATTTACTATGCAGCAAATATGGAACTACATGTATATATTGAATAGCTGATTGGCAACTAAAGTTTGGTGAATTCCTTGATTCGCCAAATTTGTCAACCTTAAGTCACTCCAAACTTTCGTCATTTACGGTATATAAAATTTTGTGAAGTATAGATGTTTCTACAGGAGTAACGCTACAGGTCCAGTGGTGATAGTACATACTGTATATACATGTACTTAGGCAAATCACAAGGTGCCATGACTGGATGCTATAAGCTTGCAGTCTTGAGTACTGATATTGACGCCATTGAATTCAGCGCATTTTCCCACACAAATTTGTGGTCAGTTTGGTGCAAGCAGTAACTTACATCATCTAATGGTCATTCTTTGGGATCAAAAGAGTAGCTACAACTTGTTTCTATACTCTATTTTTGGTTGGGTGATAATGCGAAAGGTTTGATAAAGGATCTGGAGTGGCGTCCGTGTAAGTGTAGATTTGTCACATCTTGGCTGGTTTTCTAATTGATGCTCCACGTATTTATTTGTTTCTTTCACACTTGTACAGCACCTCTTATGGTATGTTTGATATTGTTTTGAGGATAGTGAAGTATAACACACAGTGTAAGAGCCATTTGAAGATTACCAGATTTGTGCCTGTTTTCAGTAATTATTCGTATTGATGTGGCATGCTCATTATGACTACTATGTACCAGACATGGGGCCAAGTACATTTGAAAGTACTTAAGGGGTGGTCCACAATTTTCAGCCTTTTTGCAAGCGTACAAAGAGTACTCTTTTTTCTTACCCCCTCCCCCCTACTATAAAGCGTACTATAAAAATGTTGATCTTTGCATACACCATAAATCGAGAAGATTTGTATGTACACAGTTAACATCAATACACGTTAAAATACAGGGTTAGCTATGTACAACTGATAGTCTGTTATTAATTCTTTTTGGGCCTTCCTCTTCCTAATTTGTGGTTTTTCTCATTCTGATGTTTCTGCAGTTGGTACCTTGAACTAAATACTTCGCCACATACTGGACATTTAGCCCCAGGCTTTGACTTTTTGGCTGCGCCTGAAGAATTGTCTGAAGCTGACTCGCTTCTTGATCGTACTCCACCATGGATCAGTCGCAAATGCTTAGCCTTATCATTTTCACTTGTGAAGACATACCTACATTTATCACAGTGGCTGTTCATTACTTCCTTTAGATGCTCATCTGGATTGCTAAATTTTAGTGCTGTTGTCAACTGGTGAAATGTCATATAGTGGTCCAAATGTTGTGGATCAGGGGTAATTGGTGGAAAAGCCCATCTCCTACTCACAGGTAGCTTCATTATGTTGACTGCCTGAACTTCTTTGTTTCTACAGTCACACATGTGTTCATCACAAACCCCCCTACGAAAACAAACAAAGCCTCTTCTTCTGTCCATATGCTTCACGAAATATTTCCATTCTTCTAATATTTTTGTTTTTTCTTCACTTTCTCTGACGGACTTTAGGCTACCCGTGAGAGTGTCTTTGACTGTGCAAAAATCTGTGTATTGGTCAACACGAGGTTCTGTAATTCCTTTAGATGTAATTCGAAACCCATCATGGACTTTTCCATTCCAATAGCTATCAAGAGCATCTAAAGCATTCGAAAAAACTTGCTTCTCCTTTTCATGCAGCTCTTCTGAGGTAAGTGATTGTTGTGAAGGTGGGGTGTCTTCACCTGGAAGACAAGCTGACAAAGAAACTCCTGCAAGCCACTTTGAGCAAGGAGACCACAAATGCTCTATTGGATTGTATCGGGATAAGCCAGGTGCATAACAAACACAGATCAACATGTCAAAATTGTGATCCCTCCAAAATCGTCCAAGATGAAACTGGGTTAAGGTAGATTTTGGTGACCAGTCTGCCCCTCCATCACAAACCAGTGCCAATACTGCTCTGTTCATTTCAGGATTTGCTTCTAGAACATTATTTAGATCACTGAGGTGGTCAACAACAGTAGTTGAAGTGTTCTTGACACACCGGTTGTATACCCATAACGGACCTGTGGCTGGTGCTTTCAGAACATCTCGACCCAATGAATCCTTGATTATTTCATTATCTCCATGTGATTTGAGCATAAGGAAACCATCAGGCTCTATTAGGTAACCAGGAACTGGAAAATCATGATCATGATAGTGAGGAACATCATCACTAGGAAAAAATGTGCGAATCTGGTGATACCTAGAAACTGCTTGGCCTCCAATGTGAACCTTAGCCTTACTGTCACAAGAAAAGATTACCGCTTCATCTGGATATTCTGCACACATTTGGCATACTACAGATACTGTAGCAAAGTATTCATGAGCATTTATATTGTCTTTGCTAATGTCACATGACTTTACACCAACACGAACATCCAGACAGTCCTTATGTCGAGCAGCATCGCGTGAACTTTCATTTGCCGGCTTTAAAAAATAGTGAATTTTTTGATTTTGAAATTTTGGTTAAACCTTCTACATTTTTCAGGACATGCTGTCGTATGTCTTCCAAACGCACTCCACATGTACTAGATGTACCACTCCGTCTTCGTACATGGGCAGCAAAGCCATGAAGTTTGATAAAATCAAGCATCACAGTCAATAGCTGTGGAAATTTCTTTTGCAAAGGTACTGGTCCAGTCTGTTTATAAAACATGATACCTTGGTCAATTTCAGCAACTCCAAGCTCTTCTTCAGGACTTTGTTCTGTGTCATCTTTTTTGTCCAGCACCATCACTTGATGTACTAATCCTGGGCTAAACACCATTTCAGTGTAGTCAATTAGTACATAGCGTTGACCACTTTTGACACAAACAATGGGAAAATGTTGTTCTAATTGGTGGATGGCTTGACCCACAGTATCTTTCTTATCTACATTCAGATTGTACTCCTGACAGATTACATAGTCTGGAATGCAACGCATCCCATTCCAGTGACACTTATCTTTGATTGAAGGGAAAAGAGCTAGCTGTTGTACATTTAATGGAGCAAAAAAATTATTATCAAGCATTTCAGCATCATGTAGACTATCAACTGCAACATCCCAGGTAAGACTAATACTGTTGCTAGCAGAAAAAATGTATTCATTTGAACCAGTAGCTTTGTTAAAACTTCTTTGTTTTTGAGCCCGGACACATGCTTGTATCAATGGAATAGTTTCTTCTAAGACACGTTTGGTGTCAAAAAATATGGGTAGCAGTGACGAAATCTTACAAAGCTTTTCCTGGCATGACTTTAGCTGAACTGTCAAATTAGATGACACTATTTTCATACTACACAGCTCCCTTAGATTTTGTTTTAAAATACTTAACACCTTTTCCCCATTTTGGTATGCCACATGTACTTTAGATCCCTGCTTAACAAAACTCTGTTTACTTTTCCAAACTAAAACAATGTCATAGTATTGATTAGTGGAAACAGCTACTGTGGACAAAACTTTCATAAATTCTGGGTGATATGTCAAATCATCCGTTAGCAGGTCATTAGGCTCAATTTTTAAATGAGTACACATCATAGAAATTGTTCGCTCTTTATTATCCTCAATGTGCTGCTGCAATACTGTTCCACCACTAGCAGCAACAACAGCTGCAGTAGTGTGTTGCACTTCCACAACAGTTTGGACTGGATTTGACTGGACTTCTGTGCTAGTGTCTGATGTAGAGACAGACTTTCCCTAGAGGCAGCAATACAATGTAGTCTGAAACTTGTTTACAACAAACACCTGCTCTACCCACAAATGCCTGCCTCCCATACCTAGTAGTGGGCCTATTCATTCCTGAACCCACTTCAAAAGCACATAGCAGTTGTGAATGATGCAATACAGCAATTTAAAGTGTAGGCTAGTAGCTTTATTTGCTAGCAGTGCGTGGTTGATGGCTGACTTAAGAGTTAAAAAAACAACAAGTAAGTGTACTTGGCTAGCTACACCGGCCTGTAACTGATATAAATTAAGTAGCTAGGCAAAACGGTCTATGGAGCTAAGTTTCTGTGGTACATAATATCACCTTACCTGTGCTTTAAAATATGATTCAATGGGCTTTGTTTTCTGGCTTTTCAGTTTAGCCTCTGTTTGTTTTATTGTAGCAAAATACTCTTCTTCAGATGCGGAAGCACAGCGTTTCCAATCTTCTTGAGCTCTTCTAACAGCATCAGCTCGCTTTGTTCCACAATTCAAATAAACACTGGCATTAACGAAGTGTTGGTAACGGTTTACTGGAGCTTTATGAACTGAATTTGGATTATTCGCCAACTGAAATAAAACGTCTTCCGCCATTTATGTATACTGAGCTAGCTATAAAAAAGTTCACGTGATTATTTTTAAATCAGCATTTTTAAAAGCGTACGTGTAGTGCTACCCCCTCCCCCCTAGCGTACGTTTTGTACGCTTGCAAAAAGGCTGAAAATTGTGGACCACCCCTAAGTAAAGTACAAGTACATGCTGGAAGTACTCAAGTAAAGTACAAGTACATTTTGCTATAGCAAAATATACACTTATTCAGTGTATTGTAGTATGTAAGTGTACCTAGTGGGGTTGGTACTTTCAGGTTTTTGTCAACTATTCACTCTCTTGAACACTTAAAATGCACTAACTTTAGCAGCAGCATTGTTTTTATTTGCCAGAATTCTATCACATCATTAATCGTGGCTACATGATACATAGTAAGGTTAGGGAAGGCACTAGAAGAATTGTACAATGCACCTTCATGCAATTTTGTAATGTACCCACTGTGTACAAACTACGTACAATGTTTGCAGTACTTACAGTACTTAAGTACTCAAGTACATACAAGTACTTAGCAAAGTACTTGAGTATAAGTACGAGTACACTGGGGAAATTAAGGAAGTATTTACAAGTACTTTCAAATCTGTACTTACATGTAAGTGTACTTAAGTATAAGTACTCATGTACTTGGCCCCATGTCTGCTATGTACTACGCACTTGTTTGTGTTGACTAAAACTCTATAATGAGACAAGAAAACAGTGGCAAATCTAGGATTTTTAAAAGGGAGTTTCTGGCTGAAAATAAGGCATCTGAGGACATTTCTCCAGAAAATTTTGAGATTTTAGAAGCCCTGAGATTGGATTTTAGGCTACTTTTAGTTAACAATTGCAATAAATCCAATGCTTTAAATACTGTAGATACTATAGTTAACTGTAGGGCAAAAGTTGTGACTAAGCTGTAGCTTTGATTGCTCTATTAGAGTATCTCGAGCAGTGGGAATGAAAAGTGAAGTGTTGCTAAGGGTTTAATAGCTATAAATCGTGTTAGTTAAGTGCAATTGCATACATGCCACTGAAATACAATGGTATATAGTTGTTTGCTGTGGCAAATTGTTAATACAACACTAATAAAGCTAGTTAGACTGCCACTGATAGAAAGGGGGTTTCTGTTGAAACCACAGAAACCCATCTAGATCTGCCACTGAAAAATGGTGTCAAGCCTGTCACTTAAACAATGTATACAGTATTGTGTTATTGTTTCACATCCAACATACATCTTTATAAACAATCCTTGTGGACTCACCGATCACTAATTTGTCAAAAACCATGCAGTTTTGTATGTAATTGGGGGTATACTATTATTATTATTTATCTGATTTGTCAAAAAAGACAGGGTGACACCAAAAGGTAGAGCCTGTACGAGGGTGTTTCCCTAGAAGATACAAAACCAAAAAACGGAGGGGACAAATACAGAGAAAACACAGCTACAAAAAACAAGAAAGAACACATACACATATAAATTAATTACAACAAAACAAATTATACACAGCTTGGCGAAACTTAGATGAGCTGAGATCAAATACATCACACGATAGAGTGTTCCATAAGAAAACAGTGTTCACAAAGAAAGAATGTCTATAAGAATTGATAGAAGACTGTAGCGGAACAAGGGTGAGAGGATGCGCTCGGGTACAAGATGTATTGAAATTACAGTAATTTGATAGCTTCAAAGAATCGTACCTACCTTTTAGGATGTCATAAAGCATAGCCACGCTCAAATAATTCCTTCGAGATGACAGTGTTGGCCAGTGTAACTCTTGTAAACAAGCATTAGAAGATTTATTCCAACACTTATGTAATGGTGACCAACGACTTCCACAGGCCCAACGTGCAGCACGTCGTTGGACAGATTCCACTGTGGACTTATCAGAAACAGTGTGAGGATTCCATACAGTACAAGCGTACTCTAGTGAAGGTCGCACTAAAGACTTATAGACCATGGATTTGGCCTCAGTTGTAGCACCCCATAAAGTGTGACGAAGAAAATTCAAGGACTTGCTGGCTTTGGCTGCAACATACTTGCAGTGGTGTGACCATGACAAATTCGATTGAAAGAAAACTCCCAAATATTTCACAGAGGATTTCCAGGATAGAAGAGAGCGGTTTATGAAATAATCATAAGATATTTTCTTACGTTTATTTGAAATAAGAAAAGCGTCACACTTGGATGCATTCAATCGAAGTTGCCACTTATCTGCCCAATCACAAATGCGATCAAGGTCCTCTTGTAAAAATTTACAGTCAGATTCACACTTAATTTCCTTGTACAAGGTGACATCATCTGCGTAGAGTTTTAATTTAGAGTGCTTGACAACACTGTGCAAATCGTCAATATATAGTAAAAACAACAAGGGGCCTAAAACAGACCCTTGAGGAACTCCTGATTTAACACTTAACCAATCCGAATAAGCACCATTCACAACAACACGTTGCCATCTGTGTGTTAAAAAGGAGCGTATCCATTGCAGTAGCTTACCATCAATACCCAATAACTGTAGTTTAAGAAGAAGATGCTCATGGGCCACGGAGTCAAAGGCCTTAGCAAAATCTAGCAAGACACAATGTACACTACTACGTAGTTCCAAACATAGACTCCAATCATGTACAGCAGACAAGAGTAATGATACTGTTGAACGATGGGAACGAAAACCAAACTGTGCATCACTTAAGCGATTTGATTTTTCCAGAACTTCTGTTAGTTTCCTACAAATAATTCTCTCCATAATCTTCACCACAATAGATGTTAAGCTGATGGGTCTGTAATTTGCTGCAACTCGACGATCTCCTTTTTTGTGAATAGGTACGACGTTTGCTGTAGTCCAATCTTTGGGAAGTAAACCCATTGACATACTTTGATTAAACAAATTACATAGAGACTCACATATAAAATCAGCACTTCTTTTTAATATCTGCGGAGTTAATAAATCAGGACCACAAGCTTTATTAAGATTTAATTGTAATAACTCTTGATAGACATCTTGAGTAGTAAAGTTAATTGATTCGACAATAGATTAATAGAATAGTAAGAGTAGAATAGTAAGAGTAGTACAAAGCACACGGTAAGGGTAACACATTGGCAGAACAGGGAAAAGGAATTATTTTAATGTCTCAGAATTACTTTAATCTACCTGTCCATAACTTTCATATACAATAGAAATTCAAAAATCTAGTAGACAGTTTTTTTAGGTAGTCAAAAGTACTTAATCCATGTGCAATATCAACATGATTGTGTATTAATGAATCCTTGAATTTCTCTTTAAACATGGACACATAGAAACAAGGATTTGCTCATAAATCTTGAACAAAGCAAAATTCAAACATCCGGTTAACAATTTTGTAGCAATGGGTAAAGTGATGCTGTGTTTAAAGTTAAATCACTAAGTTTCAGTGCAAAGCTGTACAACACAGTGTACATGTACATGTACTTTGACGGCTTCATAATTGATTGTTTGTATAACTAATTGTCATACATTGTTGTGCTGAAATATCAAGTGGGAGTGATCCACTATGTTGAATTTGGTGCAATTTTAAAAATACATGTGAATGTGGAAGTTTATGACTTCCTGCACTATACTCTTATCCTCCACATGTGCACACGCATGAATAAAGCTGTCCAACTTTTAGGTATCAGCATCTTGTACACCCCACACAGTAGGCAAACTTTTGATTTACTGTATGCTAACAATAATATTTTATGAGCATATGTATCATTAGACAATGTATTGATGTTACTGTGTTAATGTACAGATTTTAGTCAAATTAGAAGAAAAGACACAAATCAATCTCCGCTTTTGGAAACACCAACATTACTATTAGAAAGGTATGTATGCATGTATACATATGTAACACTTTCACACCTCAAATCAAAGGAGCTGCCTGGGCTACATTTCGTATGTAGCCCAGCTAGCCAGGCTACATACCAAATATACAACTGGGCAGTAATTATATGACGTTGAGGCCGAAATATAGCTTATTCACCGATCGTTTCCGCACGTTTTCGAATATGGATACACCCCCATCACGAAGCTACCACTCTGCACAGAGTAGCTACTCTACAAGCAAGCTTACCTATCTAGGCCGTAAGTGAATTGCATAATTTTTCCATAGACGATTCAATAGCACTAAATAAAACATTACACTTGCGTAACCAAAATTTTCCGTGATATCTCTAGGATTTGTCCATTCATCGTAACCGAACGTAGCCAGAACGCACTAGCTGCTGACCCATAATCGAAAATTTTTGGTATGCGTAATAAACATGTGTAACGCAACATGTAGGTTTACATAAGTGCTTTATACAGTATGTACAGTATGTGGTTTGGGCTTTCTTACCCAACATCACAGCCTCACCTTTCCTTTATAACAACTTGGCAGTATTGGTTAGCCATAGCCAAGCCCATAAACAACATCAGGATAAGGCTACGAGCTAGATTTCTTCACTATTCAATGTCGCTCTGCCTATTCACCAACCACAGTACATCCAGTACACGCATCATGAACTACCTTTCTCCTCCTTTTGCCTCTTCGCCGACAACGTAATAATGTGGTATACGTGAGAAATTAAACAAAAAGGTGCTACCAAAAATTCCAGAAAGTGTAAAAAAATAATAACATGGTGTTACCAAAAAGTCAAAAAAATGTAAAAAAAAAATTATTAAACAAAAAAGGTGCTACCAAAAAGTCCAGAAAATGAAACAAAAAGGTAATTAAACAAAAAGGTGCTATCAAAAAGTCCAGAAAGTGTAAAAAAAAATAATAATTAAACAAAAATGTGCTACCAAAAAGTCCAGAAAGTGTAAAAAAAAAAAAAAAAAACCATACCAGTAGAATCCAATAGGCAATTGGGGACAAGGACAAGCTTTGTTTTACTACTTTTTTTCACTACTTTTTTTCATTGATTTCTAATCCAACTTAAAATTTTCCTTCTACTTGTGCACATATTGTCAAAGAATTTACCCATATTATTACAAACAAATCTGTATCCATAGACTGCATCCAAGATCCAAGAGTCTACCTAGTGCCAAACACAAAGCAATTAGTCCAGCTGTTCCAACAACTTTCACTAAGAAGCAGTTTGCTTTGTTTGCAAGAAAGAAGATTTCAAAAGAAGCTGCTGATATATTAATAAGCAGGTAGCTACAATTGTGCGGTGGGTGTGTGCATACATGCATGTGAGCACACGCGTGTGTGTGTCATTGTGTGTGTGTCTGTGTGTACAACCCAAATTTATTTTATCTATATGGCTAACTGTTACAAGTCACCATGACAGATGTTTTATTTCTATTCACTACTGAACAATTCATACTGCTCAGTTGTCTGAACATCTCAGGATCACCCAATGTTCAAATACCTATTGTGGGTTGTACATGCTACTCTTGCAGAACAATTATTCAGTCCTTGGTTCAATGGAATTTGTTGTATAAATCTGTCCGTCCGGGATCCTGCTAACTTGCCAACTAATTGCACCATACTTACTACATATTAATTGTAAATCTCCCTGGCATTTAATTTTTAGAGATTCTTAGGCCATTTTGTATGTTATGCTTCCATTATCACATGAACAAGTTTTAAACACTGTTATTTTCTTTCTTGGTATGATGCCCTCTCCAGTCATATTTAATAGAGTCCCTGGTATGTATTTATTTTATAATCTACAAGCTTACCCACCAGGGTTTTTGATAAGTATTTCGACTCTGAGCCAAACTGGCCCAACCCAGACATCTACTGTTCCACCAGTAGTATACCACTAGGCCAATCAGCTTATGTTGATATGTATTAGTCACAAAGCTGTACTAGTGCTGAGAAAATTGGAGCAAAAGCCATGAGTTGTGTGGGTCATTTTGTGTTTTTCACACTGGGCCATATTGCCTTATCAAATACCCTGTTACCCACTGTATCAAATAGCCTGTCCTGTTTTGGATTTTATATGCCTATTTCTTTCTGGTTATAGAAAATTGTGGTACAGAAAATCATGGTATAGAAGTTTCTAAACAGGTTACAATCTACTATCCCTGTACAGCATTGGAAAGGAAATATTAAGTAGCAATAGTAAACTCTAATAGTGTAGTCATGATACTCCAATATTGCAGTCCCTTTTCCCTTGTGTTATTCACTGTGCTGTACATGCAAATATTATAGTGATTTAATCCAATGCATGTATATTGTATGTATGTATGTATGTATGTATGTATATATATGTATGTATGTTTGTATGTATGAAGTCAAGACTTGTTTATTCTTATCTCTATTTCATTATAGCACTGACAATTTCATTAAGCACTTGTCAGGTGAGTTGGAGGCTTACGCCCTTCATGCTAAGAGAAGGAAGATAGATATGAGTGATGTGGTTTTGTTTATGAAAAGAAATAAATTGTTATCAGAAAATGAAACATTTACTTCAGCTGCCAATAAGTATTTATGCCAAGAATATGTTAATGAGATAGTACCAGTTGTAGATGTAATCAATAGAGAAACACTGTAATGCTTACTGTATATTTTGTAATTCTATGTGCATGCATGTATATACTTATATTTGAATGATCAGTGCTAATTCTACATGTAGTAACAAGTGTAAGGAAATGATCACTTAATTATTACACTTGTATGCTTGTAATAACAGGGTGCATAGGTTAGCACGAGCTAGAAGCTTAACTCTTGGACAAGTAACTACTTTAATAACTGACCGAATAGTAAAAAAACATGGGTACTAATTTTATACAGGTAGATCACGTGAGCTAATACATTTTAGGCAATGCAATTGTAATAGCGACCGGTCTGACTCGGATGCTGCAACATGGTGACTTAGTAATTACAACTGCGCATGTGTACAGCTGGTACACTCTATTTAATACACTACACATACAATAATAATATAAAGTAGTTAGTCAGTAATGTTACATCACTCCCCCCTATGGAAGAAGTTCGTCCCGAACTTGATGTTTTATTTGTATCTGGAAGGTGGAGGGATCTCTCAAGTTGTATCTTGGGGTCAATGAACAGAGTTGATCCACACCTTGGTTAGCAGTGGCCTTGCCATGACTCCAGTTCTGTCGGGAGCTGGTCATCTCTATGGGCATCAGTTTCCTGGTCATCTCTGATTACATCATCCAGGAGCTGGCTATCACTGTTGTCAGTTTCCTGGTTGTCCTGATTACATCATCCACATGTTGGGCCGCATTACTCTGGGTTAATTCATCCATATCCTGGATCACACCTCTCTGCAACAATCGCTCCACCAACTTGGGACACCGCTAATACTGTGTCTATTCTCACCATACCAGTAGAATCCAATAGGCAATTGCTACCAAAAAGTCCAGAAAATGAAACAATAAGGTGCTACCAAAAAGTGTAAAAAAAATATTTAAACAAAAAGGTGCTACCAAAAAGTCAAGAAAATGTAAAAACAAAAAAATTAAAAAATGTACTACCAAAAAAATCCAGAAAATGAAACAAAAAAGTGCTACCAAAGTGAAGAAAATGTAAAAAAAATAATTAAACAAAAAAGGTGCTACCAAAAAGTCCAGAAAATGTAAAAAAAAATGTCACTAATGGGTGCCATTTCACATTGGGAAGTTGGCCCAATCCTGATTGACCCCAGCTACACACGGACTTGGTCATAGATGCAGGGGACAGCCAGTGGAGCACCACATGGCCCACACGCGGACACTGAAAAAAGAGGAATATAAGATGGTATATCTAATGGCTTAAACTATACAAATAATCTCAGTATAGTCTTGCATTATACTAACTATCTTATACTTTAGTATAAACCCCATCTTATATTATGGGAAACAGATTATACTTTAGTTTAATACACATTCTTTGTATGCCTTTGTTTACTTAACTAAATGTGACAACTTTTAGCTTCACCATCAGATCTCATTATTGTCTCATTTTTAGCTTCACCATCTCATGTGACTTAAGATTTTTTTTACTGTACCAAACAAAGTCATGATGATTTTACAATAAGTAGCTACACTTCTGTTAATCACTATAGCTAGCTAACTAGCTTCAGTTTGTTGTGATAATTTCATACGCACACATTTTCATATGGCAAAGCATATAATACCAGAAAAATTAATTATTCAATCTAAGAGTCATACAAATCTAGATTTTCTTGCACAGTTAGCACACCTGCAAAAGTTCGTAGTAATGCCTGTTAAAATTGAAGGGGTCAGTGGTATGCGCATGCGTATTAGATGCAATTAAGTCGCCATCTTTGTCGCTATTGTTGTATCAGAGGTTGTAAATGTGAGTGATATGACGGTGTATCTCGCGGAGAGAGTATGCACGATCGGTGCCATCGTCCAATGAGCCACGATGATAGTTATGGACCACAACTGTACATCCCGCGGCTGGCTGTAGCCAGTGGTGACTGAGTGGCGCGGCCAAGTGGACAATTCCTTCGATGGAAGCAATCAAAAACAACTCTAGATGAGTAAGTATTAGACTAAAATGATAGCTTGTACGATAGGTTTAGCCGTATTAAATTGTTTATTGTGTATTGCATGACAATGGCCTGCAAATGATTTGGCTTTCAGGTGTTGCCGTGTACGTATTACATGTTTTATATCCTGTTATCTCAGCTTATGGCGGATGACGAGTGGACACAGTTCATCAGCCATCAGTGGTAAGAGTATGCATGGTCTGCTGTTATTTTGTATATTATCTCTTCAGAGGTACAGTTTCTTGTCGAACCTCTTAGTTCTACAGGCTGTCAGTGTACAACATCTGCAGTGTTAGTTTCCTTCAATGGCAGCTGCTTCCTTTTAAGAATCTGGTAGCGACCATATGTGGACAGTTTTGTTCTTTTTTCACGGAGTTGTTCAACGTCATCTTCTAATTACTTACAGCTGTAAGTGCCTGATTGTGTTTTTATTCATTTTCTTTTCAATAGGGTAGGAATTACAGACTTGGTCTCAGTTCTAGGAGATTCTTCTTATTGCTAACATCTATAAGTAAGTATACTGAGAGTGTCCAGTATACAATTTATATTTACCTTCGTTTAGGTTTGTGGAAACTGGTCTCATTTCTTCATACTATTTATCAACAGCTGACGGCTGCTACCTCATCTGGCACTGTAAATGAGTTGAGTGCTTTCAAGAACCTGTTCCATCTTGTTTGTCCTTATTTCACTGACCATGCTCGTATTGCTAACAAAGTAAGTTCACTGAGAGTATGCAAATTATATTATATTTAGTCTTGTTTCAGTTGTACTTAGTGATTACAAGATTCTTGGACTTGGTTATCAGTGTATCAGATGCTTCTTGTGAGCTTACGTACACATTAGCCCAACAAAGTCACATACTAAGTGGCTGTTTTATGTCTGGTTAGACTCACTGATAACACCTGTAAGTACACCAAACAATCCAGAATATGAATTATGTTTGCCTCCGTTTAGGGTTGTGAGACCTGGTCTTATCAGACTTGTCTTAGTTGTACATGGATTGTCGGTCTCAGACTCAGTCTCAGTTTTAAAAGATTGCTACAAACTGTAAGTACAATGATTGTTCAGTATACGCATTATATTTACCATCTTTAATAGAGTTGTGGGACCTAGCCGCCATTCTACATGGTAATACTAGGTTTCCAGACAAGGTCTCGGTTTTATGAGATTCTTATTGTTACAAACTGTAAGTCCAACGATTGTCCAGAATACACATTATATTTACCATCTTTGTATTAGAGCTGTGGGACAGTTCTACCAGACAACTAACAGATTGTCACAGAGTTCTACACAGTGATGATAATACAGGTAATTTGTAATGGAACTTGTCAATTGTATTTACTGTCTTACCTGCTGCAGTTGGATAAAGACTGATAAATGACGAAATTGATTTGATACTGTCTTGGCCAAGGAGACATTGATTTACTAGCCTATTGTGGTTTTAACATATTTACAGAATTAAATTCATTACAAATATAATTATAGAAATTATTTAATTAAAGTAGCCACAGATTATAGGAAAGTAAAAAAGTACAGTAGTATAGTAGCCAATATATGGTTGAAATAGGCTTAGTATAGTCTGATAATACACCACACTATACCAGTGATTTAATCTCTAATATATGACTGTCTTAAATGTATTCAATAAGATTGTTATAGTAAAGTCCTAATCTATTAAGATATGCTGTACTATTTCATTCCAATACTAACATAATAAGACTGTTATAGACCTTATTATTCTGAGCTTTTTTCACAGTGGGACTTGGTGGCTTTGCTAGTGACTTGCCTACCAGAAGAAAGCTGTTAGGATAAGGGAGGAAACTGGCTGCTCCTAGTCTAGGGATCGAACCCCTGATGCCAGCACCACCTGCAGGGTTTCCCAAGCAGTCTCCTTCAACCACTCTGGTCCATCAACTAGGCACTGATGGAGTAGTATTTTATACATCACACTTGAAGTAAAAAAAATAAATTTTAAAAATTGTTCCCCGCTGTGGATCTGTACCCTGGACCTCGCCCAATGCAGTAACCATTGAACAATTTGGCCCACAATTATAATGCACACCAATTAGTAAATTTCTATCCTACGTGTTCTGTACATGTGTGTTAGTTATATTAAAGACTGAGACATTAATTTTGCATTGTACTAAAGGGATAAATAAATAATTTTTTTTAATGCTAAACAATCATAATTATTAGTGGGAAGTATCAACTGGAATTATTAGTGTGAAATATCAACAAGTTAAGAAGAGTTATTAATATACCTTTGGGGAGTGAGTGTATTTATCACAGGGTGATGCTTGTACTATTACATAGGGCTGGGCGGTATTGGAGTTTCGCTTCACAATATATCGTGCAGAAATATATCACGATATTACTATTTATCGCGGTTATTAAAGATGACTGCTATATTAGAGTAGCTGACTGCTTTATTAGGGTATCTCGATCCTAGCTGACTGTTCTATTAGAGTATCTCGATCTTTGTAAAAAAAATTGACTAGCTAGTACTAGGTCCTTGTTTGCAGTAGTATCACGTGATTATTTGAGGTGCATTATAACAACCTTAAGGGCTTAATAAGCTGTCACAAACACTAAAAATCGTAATAATATCGATATCGTGATATTATCGTTTCACCGAAATCTACGCGATACAGATATCGTTTCATTGCAATACCGCGGTATTACTATAATACCGAGAAACCGCCCAGCCCTGCTATTACAGTACTCTATGTCAGGGCTGGAGCCCAGAGATTTTGAGTGGTCAGGCCATCCATGGACTGCAATGGAGGTCATAGTCATGCACAATACTATTTATTGCTCTGATGTGATATTTAATTTTATTGTGCAGAGATTATCTAGCTACTTTCATTTGCTACAGCATGTTAAGCTAGGGAAGTCTGGGGCATGCTCCCTTGGAAAATTTTTGAAAATACATGTTCTGAAATAGCATCTGGAAGTTATTTTACGTACACAGTCTCTTTCTGCTTTTATGTCAACACCAAGAATATATCAAGATAACTTTGCGCTACTGTATACCAATTAATTCAATTTCATATATAGCTAGTAGCTAATTTTAATTTACTTTCATGATACAAAGTGAGTTTAGTTATTTTGAGATACAGAAGTAATTTTGATTGTAATTGCTAGCTAATGTATGATATTCATTATCAATTATTAACTTATTATGCAATGTCTTCCTCGACATGGTGCTATGCAGATGGCTCACTGGAAGTAATTTGAAGACTGGATGTAATGGCTTAGACCAACCAGTGTAATAAGAACATTGATATTGTATACTGAATGCTCTATTAGAGCATCACAATGACTGTTCTATTAGATTATATTGCGATGATTGCTCTGGAGTATCTCGATCTTTTTGCAAATTCAAATGGCTGAAACGTGGTCCGGCATTGGGTGGGCTCTGGCCCTGCTCTATGTGTAGATAATTTATTTTAAATACTTCTTGATGCTGAACAAATTATAACTATTTGTGTGGACTATTAACATTTTAAGGATAGTGAGGAAGGACTAAAGTAGTGGAGTGGAAATGAGCAATGGTGCCATGGAACAGTAGAACTCTAGCTTGCTGTATAATTCTTTGATTATATATGCCACATTCTTATTTACAATTTCTGTAAAGAAATAATAATTAAACAAGCAGGTGCTGCCAAAAAGTCCAAAAAATGTAAATTAAGCAAAAAAGATGCTACCAAAAAGTCCAGACAGTGTAAAAATAATAATAATTAAACAAAATGGTGCTACCAAAAAGTCAAGAAAATGTAAAAAAAACTAATTAAACAAAAAAGGTGCTACCAAAATGTCCAGAAAATGAAACAAAAAGGTGCTACCAGAAAATGTAAAAAAAGTCACTAATGGGTGCCAATTTCACATTGGGAAGTTGGCCCAATCCTGATTGCCCCCCAACTACACACGGACTTGGTCATGGATGCAGGGGACAGCCGGTGGAGCACCACATGGCACACACGTGGACTTGGTCATCGGCTTTGCTAGTGACTTGGCCTAGCTAACCTACCAGAAGAAAGCTGTTAGGATAAGGGAGGAAACTGCCTGCTCCTGGTTTGAGGATCGAACCCCTGATGCCAGCACCACCCGCAGGGTTTCCCAAGCGGTCTCCTTCAACTCCCTATCTTTAGTTATGCTCTGTCATTTTGAAGTGAGTCAAAATAGGGATTTGTGGTTTAGATTACCACCCCCAGCGATCCCTTCTTTCCCATTTTAAAATTTCCAATTTTTTATTCATCTAGTTTGTGTACTTTTTATTAATCCAGTAATGGATTATGAAGGAGACTGTTGTAAATAGTGTAATTTTGCATTCTGCATAGTAACACAGTCAACATTTCAGTACACTCATGAAACTGATCAAATAGCGATGTGCATACAGACCGAGAGTCTCCTAATATGAGCTGCATTTTACATTACTGGTGCCTTTAATAGTTGTCAAATTCAGTGCAAGGATTATTGTTATACACTTGACTGAATTATACATCAGGGTGAACTCCCTTCAGACTGGAAGAGGGCATATGTAACACCAGTATACAAGAAAGGCCCGTGTACTAATCCATTGAACTATAGACCTATATCATTGACTAGTATTTGCTACAAGTTGTTTGAACATATCATCTCTTCTCATGCTATTGACTACAATATCATGTGCACAAATTAACATGGATTTCTTTGATTGATAATGAAGACTGTGGTGAATAGTGTAATTTTGCATTCTGCATAGTAACGCTGAAACCCTGCGGGTGGTGCTGGCATCAGGGGTTCGATCCCCAGACCAGGTGCAGCCAGTTTCCTCCCTTATCCTAACAGCTTTCTTCTGGGTAGGTTAGCTAGGCCAAGTCACTAGCAAAGCCGATGACCAAGTCCGCGTGTGGGTCATGTGGTGCTCCACTGGCTGTCCCCTGCATCTATGACCAAGTCCGTGTGTAGTTGGGGGGCAATCAGGATTGGGCCAACTTCCCAATGTGAAATGGCACCCATTAGTGACTTTTTTTTTACATTTTCTGGACTTTTGGTAGCACCTTTTTGTTTCATTTTCTGGACATTTTGGTAGCACCTTTTTGTTTAATTAGTTTTTTTTTACATTTCTTGACTTTTTGGTAGCACCTTTTTGTTTAATTATTATTTTTTATACACTTTCTGAACTTTTTGGTAGTACCTTTTTGATTAATTACCTTTTTTTTACACTTTCTGGACTTTTTGGCAGCACCTGCTTGTTTAATTATTATTTCTTTACAGAAATTGTAAATAAAAATGTGGTATATATATATAATAAAAGAATTATACAGCAAGCTAGAGTTCTACTGTTCCATGGCACCATTGCTCATTTCCAATCCACTACTTTAGTCCTTCCTCACTAACCTTAAAATGTTAATAGTCCACACAAATAGTTATAATTTGTTCAGCATCTAGAAGTATTTAAAATAAATATCTACACATAGAGTACTGTAATAGTACAAGCATCACCCTGCGATAAATACACTCACTCCCCAAAGGTATATTAATAACTCTTCTTAACTTGTTGATACTTCACACTAATAATTCCATTAATAACTCTTCTTAACTTGTTGATACTTCCCACTAATAATTATGATTGTTTAGCATTAAAATTATTTATTTATCCCTTTAGTACAATGCAAAATTAATGTCTCAGTCTTTAATATAACACACATCTACAGAGCACGTAGGATAGAAATATACTAATTGGTGTGCATTATAATTGTGGGCCAAATTGTTCAATGGTTACTACATTGGGCTGCTCACCTGGAGGTCCAGGGTACAGATCCACAGTGGGGAACTTTTTTTTTTTTACTTCAAGTGTGATATATTTAAATAGCACATAAAATATTACTCCATCAGTGCCTAGCTGATGGACCAGAGTGGTTGAAGGAGACCACTTGGGAAACCCTGCGGGTGGTGCTGGCATCAGGGGCTCGATCCCCAGACCAGGAGCAGCCAGTTTCCTCCCTTATCCTAACAGCTTTCTTCTGGTAGGCAAGTCACTAGCAAAGCCGATGACCAAGTCAGCGTGTGGGCCATGTGGTGCCCCACCGGCCGTCCCTTGCATCTATGACCAAGCCCATGTGTAGTTGGGGGATCCGATGACCCCTACAGCCAGACCATCCTGCAGACATGCTAGGGAGACAAGGGGCTCAGTGGCGTTTCATACCAAAGCGTGCTCCCTGGCATGGCGGCCGGTGGGAGCGTCCCACCGGACCCACCAAGATGGCTCTGAAGAAGGTGCTTGGAAGATCAAGTGTCACCTTAACAGTCCTTCAAACACTGATAGTGGAGGTAGAAGCTATTCTGAACGACCGACCCCTGACATACGTTTCCTGTGGATTAAATGACCTTGAACCACTGACTCCATCACAACTGCTGCATGGCCGCCGCATTGTGTCTCTTCCTCATGAACAATACCTAGATGATCCCACCTTTAGTGACTACTCAGAAGTGAATCAAAGGGCACGCTTACAAGCAGCTCTTCTTGGTCACGTTGGAGACACGAGCATCTCACCCCACTCAGAGAACACCATAGAGCCTCAGGGAATAATGTTCAACAGATCAAGCAAGGTGACATTGTACTGGTACATGATGACAGCCCAAGGATCTCATGGAAATTAGCAGTGGTTGAAGAATTACTACGGGGGAATGATGGACTGGTACGAGCTGCCAACATAAGAACTGCTCAAGGTAAAACCAACTGCTCCATCGTCAGGCTGATACCACTGGAAATATGACAGTACTTGTGTTAAGGATGTATCCACCCAGAGTACGGCTAACAGTGATCCAAGTAACAGTGCAACCAGAGAGGCTGGGCGTCTCAAACGAAGAGCTGCAGAACATGGTAGAGATAAGGTCAGGACCTGGATCAAGGAACCTGGCGCCCCCCCCGAAGATGTCATGGACTGATTAAGTAACTTAGCGTAGTACAGTGTATAGGTTATTATTAGTTAAGTAGGGTATATTTAGAATGTATGATGTAATGTCATGCACGAGCTTATAATGAATAAGATGGCGTCATAGTGTTGTTCTTGGCTGGCTTGATTGTACAGTCTGTATCCGTCAAAGACAAAGTGATCCTACCGTGGTTAAGTCTGACAACCGGCTACTACATTATACTATCACTGCTACCCTACATTTCTGAGATGTCATGGACTGACTAAATAACTTAGGCAGTAACTTAGTCAGTCCATGACAAGTGCTTCTGTACTGAGGAGAGAAGAATTGCATACAACAATAGTAAACAAAAGTTTTAACTTAACAAAAAAGTGACAGACCACCCACCACATTACCTGTACCACTTGTCTAAACCAGTCAAATAAGCAGTGGGCCTTTCCAGTGGGTTTGAATTGAAATATTGCTCACCTTATGTAAACTATACGTGTATGGATCCTGGTACGCATGTGTGTCTGTGTGAAACTTATTTTTAACTTATTTCTCACAAGAAATGAAATTTGATTTTAAAGCTACAACTTTAAAGCATTGTGTATTTGATTGGAAATTATGAAACGAGAATGCAGTTCCAGCAAAAACTGGAAAGACAAGTTTTCTGCATCTACGCATGCACAAATCCAACTGGCTTGTAAGACTGTGAAGGAATGAGACTATTGTAGTTTAGTTATTATCCCCCAAAAACGTGCACCTTTGCTGTAAAAAAAGGCGTGTCCAAGAAACTACAAGTATCGGTAACCCATACACAAACAGCTCAGCTGTAGAAGAGACTCCATGAAATTAACTGGTAACTGAACTAACTACAATTATTAACTTGCAACATAATCATTCAACTGTGTTCTATGCTACATCCTAAATTAATTCTTTGTAACTTTAATTGGCTGGTAATTTGGCCACCTTTTTTTCTAAAAAAGGGGTTGCCTATCATTTCTAAAAAAATTATATTTTTGCATTCATAAACCAGTATGCTTTTGCGTCTAACCTGAATACCTCTTGAACGGCTGGCCTCATCTTCCTAAAACTTCTGTGAAGCGGATTCCACAAAATTTTCACCAAAGCAGCGAAAAAATCCCCGGCAAAATCTGCCGATATGCGAGCCGATAGGCTGATAGGTCAATCACTGAAGTACAGAATGCCGATAATACCATAGATATACTAAACGCTTTTATATCTATGATAATACGTACCTCATGCCGATAATTGGTGTACGATATGCTTTGCGATTTCACTCATAACAGGACGATATTACACCCATAAGTCGAGCCATAAGTATTTTAACGGTTTGCCTCCCATGGGAGCCGGTAAAGTTAATAGTGTGTAGTAGGGTCTGCGCTAATTGGCACGTGGGAGCAGATTCCATTTAGTACACACGATTGTTATTAATATATTCGCGCAGCCATCTAGTGCAAGGAGTCGAGGGTTGTACTCCTGTACAACTTATACAATGGCTGTACATTCCTTTGTGAACTACACTCACGGAAATTTCGGATACTCTGGGTATTCAGGGTCACAAGAAAGGTTTGTTGTTCAGTTTCATGAGTTCGTAAATAAGTGCAAAAATTTCACGTCAGAGTACAATGAGAGCTACACATGGTCTTTTAGAACTATATTGATAGTTTTTACAGCACTTAAAATGACTGTCAAGGCCTGTACCCTGTAGTTTACAAGTTACTAGCAAGTTGCACTTTTACCACAACACAAACAACTTGGAAAATGTCCAAATTTTGTTATAACTGACATCATGCAACTGATAAATATAAGCCCATTTTCACAACTCAATTTTACAGGTATCATCTATGGGAGAAATGTCTCTAAATACTTGTGAAAAGACAAGACCTGTACTGCCCTTTTTATTATGTCATCTGGATTGAAAAACATTTTTGTATACACATGAATTACATACCTTTTGTGCAATCTGACCATTGTGTTTTCGTTTATTAATATTTCTATTCATCATCAATGGCAGATTTTCACTTTTGCTATTGGAGTTTGGTGAAGTTTACTTTGAGGATTTCACGGTGGTATTTTATCCCCTTGTGACTCCAGAAGGAATTGAAGAGAAGTGTGTACATTGTGTAAATGATTGTACTGTATCTGTATTAATGTTTGTATGTATTATTAGTCTGCTTGCTACAAAATGGTAATGCTATGAATATTTGTTCCAAAGTTTATACATGGTGGAACTATGCGTGGGTAGAGAAGATATTTGATGCTGTTTGGAATCCATGTGTAAGAATGTTTATAATCTCTTTTCTTTTTCCAACTTGCCGAAAAAGAAGAAAAATGCATATCACGATTGATGCATAAGTCACAATGCATGCATGGTCATTAAATTTATTAGCATTCAAATCATGAACAATGAACAATAGTAAAATATGATAACAGTTTCAGATTGGTTATAATAGTGATCAATCTATTATGGGTAGCTACATGTAGGAAATGACACAACTCCTTTATAATATAAGGCATTGCTTCTGTTATGAGTATATATTCACACATACAGCTAGGCTAGTGCTTTACACATGGATGGCATGCATATGTAATTATCATTAGTGGAAAACCTTTTCATCCCACAAGTGGAACTTCAACCAATATATAGTGGACCATTTATGAAGCATGACGTAACTATTTTAATTCTGAATTGAAACTACAGTAGGACACACTTTTATTGGTGCATCCATGCATGTATGCTCAAACGCAACGTCGTCTTGCAAGAGTGCGAACAATTAAAAAACTTGCTAATTAAAAGGCGTGACACCCGTTTTGATTTTGAGTATTTGTTTCATTTGGGGTGAATACTCGCGAGCGAAATGGATGCCACGCCCTTTGATTGGCAAGTCTTAATCACTTGCACTCTCATGAGATGATGTTACGTTTGAGTGGTACCATATTTCCCATCTCATATGATCCTGTTTACAGTATATTATTTTGTAAGTTGTGATCATTTACACTACATGTAAGTATGTGTAATGTTTTAGGAAACAACGTGGTAGATTGAAGGTGTGTTCTCATTCAGTGTTGTTTGAGCCATTGGACATCTCGGAGCCAGTTTTGAAGATCTGCTACAAGCATTGTGATGCAATTAAGGAATGGAGTGATCCTAGCCTCTTAAAGTAAGTTGTTACTTTTACAGTGTAGTGCAGTATTACTAAATAGTAGGGATCATACGTGGAATAATTTCATGCACTGATCAATATACATTTGATAGTTCTGTTGTATGGTTGTTGTGTATACAAGCTATATGGTTTATGTTTTCACAGATCAGATAATTGTTTTCAATTGCTAGTTTCTCAGTTTGCTGAAATCTTTGAGGGTGGATTTATTGCACCATTCAACTTTGTGAAAGTATGCTGTTAAGAGTTATGCAAATTATCAATATGCTATCACTGTTAACTGCATGTATGGCGTGCGCATATGTGACCGTCTCAGCAAAATCCCACCTAATTTGGACGATTTCCTTAGCATTATACACTGTCCAAAGAATGGGTTACCAAAATTTCTACTTATTTGCTAGATAGTAGGAAGAATAAAGAAATTGATTTGTATGGCAGATAATAAACTACATTCACAGCCATAACTTTTGTTTGCATTGATCTACTAAGTTTGGATTTGTAAGAAAAGTATACTAGGCAGGGTTTTAGCTGAGACGGTCACATACTGATAGGAAGTGATTAAGGGATGTACGCGCACTATATATATGTATTTAACTATTTGATGTGTGCACCATATGGTGTTCCTTTGTACAGTATAAAAGCTAAAACATTTATCCTTTTGCATACATGTATGATCTTTCAGTAAGGCATTTAATTGATATTGGGTTGAGTGATCCTTATAGTGTTTGATCATACTCCATCTGTCTGTATGTCTGACTGACTGACTGACTGGACTGACTGACTGACTGACTGACTGGACTGACTGACTGACTGACTGACCATAGATAATATAGTACAAGTGGGGATTCACAATGGTGACGTCACTGCAGACAATCCTTGTTACGGGTAGGGACTTTGAGTGGCCATATCTCACTAACTCTACTTTGTTGTTTCTTGAGTTTACCTTGATAGTTTTCTTATTTCCTAATCACTATTAGATTAAGTGAGTGTTAGGTTTCCAGCCAGTTTGTCTCTGAACTTCTTCGCTATGATTGTTCAGGCGTGGCACCAATAACTTTTGTGGTATCAGGTGAACGTAAACAGACTTATAGTGGACCTAAACTCCTTGCAATAGCCTTTAAAGGGTTGAAGGATGTTTTTTCCAAGGTGTTTTTGTTTTTTGGTGCAAAAAAATACGTGGGCCATTCATGTTATGAGCCCTGTATTATGGGTCATGGCATCAAGTTTCAAATACTCTAATAGAACATACACTTGCCCTAATGGAACACACAACAAATACAATATACTCTAATTGAACAGTCATTTTACATTTTGATCATCAAGGTGTTCATATGACTAAAATCTGTGCATGTGTACAGTAGTTGTGTACAGTATGTGTATTGTTAAGTGGAGGTATACGTACAACATGCTTCTGTTAAAGTTTTACCCTGTACTTTGTAATAGAAAAAGAAAAGGTTTTTGTTTTCATTAACTTATGGTGAAGTTGAGGTAGCTCTTTCAAAGATTTTGCAGGTAGTTATCTGTTTAATATTACATGCACAATTTTTACATACTCATGTATTGCTTCATATGATCAATTACACAGTGTGTATAACATATGTATTGGCACTAGTCATTTCCCAGTGTGATTTTTATACTTGAATATATTTTATATATGACTGACTCACTATTATGTAAACATTAGCTTTTAAAACTAATTGTCACATGTCATCATTGAATATTACAGTGAATTTTCCATGGTTTAAAAACCAGTTCAGTTTTCTAATGAGTGTTTTTATGTTATCACAGATATCAATATGAAGTTAATCATGCATCATCTATATATGCTTGATTGTGTAATCATTCATTATAGTAATCATGACATACTATAAGACCTCCCTCCTCTAAATTACTCTAATAGACAATACAGCCCCTTATGAAAATTTGCACACATGCACATGCAAACACATACATATTTGCATGCAAATGCATGTAATCAAATGCATGTGTGTGCATGTTAGTATTTAACCCGATTGCACACGTGAATTTCCATAGTTGTTGCATGTAAACACTTGCATGTGTGCCATTGCATGTGTACAACTTGTGAGCAGTTTAGCAGCTGAGCGACTGCATGCATGCAGCTTGCAAATGCTGGCTATTTATTTCATATTTGTATTAATTTTCTTTTAAATTTGTAGTTCACATCTACAAGAAATGCAAAACTACAAGTCAGTTACAAGCCACAAACTGTCTGTTTGGCCTAATTTTTTCACAAAGATGATCTTTAGTTGAGCTTTATCCAAAAGCAATGTAGAAATTGATACAGGTCCAAATACTCTCCTCTGCTTTCAATTGTACATTTCTATAGTCTTTAAATCAAAGGTTAAAAATCACTTTGTTACAGAGAACAAAGAAGCCATAATGGACAGTAGCAGTAGAATTTTATTCATGTTTAGAAATGTTTCTCCATCTGTGATGCACAACTTTCAAGAAGACTCTCAGCAACTCAAGATGCCAACCTCAGCTATACTTGTAATGTCATGTACTGCTACAACAAGTTTTCTTGGTGAACACTACATCCCACTAATAAAAACTACTTCTTGTTTTCTTGTACAGGTTGTCAATAGTAGCAAACAGTTTGGGTGCAATTTTTTAACATTTGTTTGTTTTCATCTGATTAGCTATTTCATACAGTATACTCCATATAGCAGAAAGAGAGAGGACTGCATGTATGTAATTTGTGAGCAAACCAATCCCCTAATAATTATGAAAGTAAACTGCAAGTATACAGTATGCAAGAGCACAATGCATTGCTATTGTACACCCTGTATGAGAACAAACACACACGTACATTATACAAGCAAAAGGATAGCATGAATATGCTATCCTATTCTGTATGAAAGCAAATTGCTTATGTGCAATATGATAGCAAAAGAATTCATTAGTTTTTTTGTTATTGAACTGTATGCATGCAGAGAATATGCAAAGTTGTGCTATTGTTTTGCAACCATCTTAAGAGCACTGCATGCGTATAGTTGCAAACTGCATACAAGTTGCACACAAAATTTTCATAAGGGGCTGTACATCTAGTAATAATTAAATGTTCCAATTAAATTTCATGTACGGCAGGCAGGGTTCTGCCCAGGATATGATAAGCTGAATAATGTATGTCTAATATGCTGGGTGTTGTATTAGAGCATATTGCATTTGTATTATTATTAGAGCTTTATGTACTGGTCGGATTAAGGAGGTACTGGTCGGATTTTAGAGGTACTAGTCTCTTTGAACCACTGCCGACCAGTGTGGGCAGAACCCTGATCCAGGTCTTTTGGAATTCAAAATTACATATATGTAGACTAATTTTGCCACTCATCAATAGATACTAAATTTATGTTTTGTGTATGTTGTCCTCAGCTCTATAGAGCATCAACTCTTGATGGAGCAGAAAGGAGTCAGTTGGTAAGCATGTAAATCGTGACAACTGCATGTTCATACTGTACAGTACTACAGGGTACAATGCAAGGGTGGAGGTGACACCTTTTTTTTTTAAGGGGGACTGGGGTGACAGTGGGGTCTAGCTTGGTGATGCTATGGCCTAGCTGTGAGTCAAAGACCAAAAAAAAAAAATCTGCTGGCAATAGTTGCCCTCCACCAACTGTATCTCCTCAATTATAACTACATACGTAACTAGCTACACTGCTCCTCTAAGACTACTGTAACTGCTCTATTAGAGTATCTTGATCTTGACTGCTCTATTAGAGTATCTCAAAATATTGATACTACAGGGGGTGTATTCGGCTAGGCTCTCCATCACAGCTATAGATAATTTTAGGGGGACTAAGCCCCCCCCCCCCCCCCCCCCCCCCATAATTTTTTCACAGCTACAGCCCTCCTTTTTTCCCTCCCTTCTCCGCCACCCCTGGTACAATGTACTGTACATTATGTGTTATACCTCTTTGTGTTATGATCAAACATATTCTGTGTCATGCATACTTACAGTAGGTGAGCCCACTGTAGAAATTAATTTTTGTAAGTATATTCAGGAGCCCATAAACATGTTCCTGGTATACATACAGGGTGTACTGTGTAGTCACACTGGAGGATAGTCTGTTTGAATTCAACTACGTATGTACAAGCATCTACAGTAACTTCTGCATTCCCTTACAAGTAAAGGTTATATACTGTTGGCCAGCTATATTCCAGGCCCAAAGACTTCCCTTGGTACCATAGGCCTATGAATTAGCCTTGTACTTTTAAAAGGTGTTGTAGCAAGCCATACAAGTACTGAAGCTGCACCAATGTGACAAGCATTTATAACATGGAATTACACAGAGATTGTGGTTGGGTAGTGAACAACAGTTCCCACTTTCTTACAACCTGCTACAATGACTTGGTGGGAATCATTGATATTTAAGTCAAGTAGAAAGCCTGAATGCTCGTGACAGCTTTACTAGTTTGTACCAGCTGCGACCCTGGCTGAAGCAGCCTTTTGCAATTCCCATAGGACAAATCATTATAGAGCGAATCTTTTCAGCTACCAAATAAAGATGTGAACTGTAGGTGAGATAAGTTTTCAAGTAAAACAGTTCTGTTACCATATTGTTACTATAATTACTGTTACCATGTGTGCTATTTTACAAAAGAAGGTTTTAGCAGTGTTAAGGTTACAGTATAGTCACAGGCAGTCATTCAAATTTTTGAATGCCTATCGATACTTTTTTGAGAAGGCCATAAAAACAGTCTACTGAGTCTAGCAGCATGAAAGGTTTAAAGTGAACACAAATCCCTCATATTTATGTTTTTATGTCACTACAGTGTAGTTTGAGGCAGGTGGAACACTACAAGTTGTTGTAGCAAAACAGGTAAGCCAGCCAGTAATCTATTAGTCTGGTTTTTGGCAGCGCATTTTTGAAAAACATCACTCTATCGTGGACCACACACCCAGGAACAGTTGTTGTTCTGCAGTATATACAAACAAGTACAAATAGTTGTATTACTTCCACAACACAGTTGGTTATCCCCTGCTTGTTTTTAGAGCAGGTTCTGTAATTTGTTTTGCCCACACATTAAAAATATACCATTACCTTCACAGTGCTTGTATCAATGCTAGCAGTAGGTAAATTAACGAACTACACTGAGGTTTTAGTGTAGTTTTTTTCGTTCATTTGTTCGTGAATAATGTCTTTTGTCCAAGTTTTATGTCTTGTGGTGAATGTGTGATTTCTAAAATATTTCTGTGGCTATAGAAAGCAAGAAAACGAAAAAGTTTGAGTCCAGTTGTCCAGTCCGGTAAATGAATACACCCCCTGCAATAAAATGAAACACATCATGAACATGTAAAATTAGCAATTGTATGGCTTGGAATATTGTCCCTTTAAGTCACTGAGTTGTATGTGTATTTTTGTTATAGATGCAGCACATTGTTCAAGCTCAACATGCATCTGTTTCCTTCAATACTAGTTGGTATGTGTGTATTGGGTAGTATGTGTTTGTACACCACTTAGTCAATAAGTTTTTTTTGACATGAGAAGATCAGGATGCTCTAATAGTAATAGTACTGTTACAAAATAAAGTAGTTACTTACATTGTCTATTACATATGATAATTATTATGATGTGCTGTTTATGTTGGCACTGATAAGTGAGCAATATCAAAATATGTAATTCCTATAAAGTTTATTCATAAGAGTATTTCAATGCAATACCTCCTGTACAAGATCAGATGGACTGAAGGTCCATGTTAAAACAAATGTGAAGAAATATAATTTTGCAGTAAGAGTGATAAATGATTGGAATTCTATATTACATCTGACATAGTTATGGCCACTAATACCAAGAGTTCATAATATGTATACTGAGGAGAGTATCCTACTCTCATATACCCCTGTAGAAGGGCGTATCGTGAAGTTATGATGTAACACTTCTGGGTTCGCCCGTTTTTCTTTGTATAATTAATGATGTCATTAGTTGAACATGGTATCGATTGAACGCGTGCCTAACAATGTCGCCAGCAACCAAATTAACTCCAGCTCTAAGCATTTCTCACCGAACTACAATCATTCCTTCATGGGTTAATACTAGAGGTGGACCGATACCAGTATCGGTATCGATGCCGATACCAGTGGTATCGGTATCGGATCGGTATCGGTAATACAAGGTACAGATACCACAGTAGACACTCACCACTTTTATTAAACCATCTCTAGCTAAGTTTCCAGTAGCTAATAACTTTTTTGAGCTAATCAGTAACTAAGTTGAGCTAACAAAGTAGCGAAACAAAGCCTTTGTTACCCTTTTCCAAATATTGCTGCAACTGCTCCATGTGCATTCTAATATATTAGAGCACGTGAATCCTTTGTAATTAAATGGTAATGCAGTTGTTCCTCAACAAATGAGTTTATGACTACTTGGCTTGCTTTTTCATGAAAAGGTTTGGTTGAAAAGCTGTAACAAACATTGTACAATTATCGGCCGCCCACGCAATTAATTGCCTTATCAATAAGCTTACAAGAAAACTACCTCAAGTCAAGAAATTAGTAATCCACAGTGATGTTTTATCATGTTTAGCTGTTATACAATGAATATTTTAAACTTGATTGAACTGAGATCAATCAATTACTGTGATATTTTAATAGTTAGCTATGTATCACAACAATGAAATTTCTATAATAAACTTGTCTAGGCTTCAATGTATAGTATCGGTATCGGTATCGGCAAATAATTTCAGTACAAATACTGGTATCGGAAATATCGGTAAAAAGTGGTATCGGTCCATCTCTAGAACTTAATACCGCTTCGTAGGCGTTTCTTACTTGGCCATTCGCGAATACGGCTATCCTGAGCGTCGCGAGTGTGAAGTGGTGCTAATGATTATTGCACTTTTACGGCTGCTCGTACGTCACAAACCACAACATCTTGTCGTTACGTCATAACTTCACGATACGCCCTTCTACAGGGGTATATGAGAGTAGGATACTCTCCTCAGTATATATATTATGAACTCTTGCTAATACCAATTACATTGTACTTTGCAAGATTGATGTACTTTGGACAAATCATATATTGTAATGTGTGGTATTATAAACTTTGCTTTTTAATAATTATACAACGTACTAAAGAAAAGAAATGTGGTAAAAATATTATGTCATAAATAAATAATTGTTTGGGAAACTACAAGGCATAGTACAGTGCACTAACTAGTCTGGCGCCGCCTATCCTATTTAGGTGCTTATAAACGCACCAAAAAATAGGGTCTGGTCTGTCTAGAATCAAGGACTTGTGCCACCGTTACCGAAAACTGGTGCGTCCAATCAAATTGCAGTATTGCCAATTAAATGCATTGTGGCCGCACAATGTGAGTAAATACTGGGACGAAAGTCATGAAACAAAAGTTGCGTGAGTTCTATTTGTGTCAGGGTGAATAAACCAGGGATGATTTTCCATTTAACATTTGTGTGTAATAAACGCAGTGCTCCCGATAAGAATTCTTAAGTGCCAGGACAAAACGTCCTGACAAATCCAAACTTGTCCGGACAATTTTATGCCTTGTAAGGACACAAGTGACCTATAATACTGCCTGTAGTAAGCATTCTCTGATGTAAGGCACTCTGGCTGCAGGCATTCCCTTTGTTGTGCTGAGGATAGACATTCTTTTTATGTGCTGAGACACTGTTACAAGTGATTTTGTGAGGTTTCTGTACAGCAGAGAGGTTGGTGTTGGTACATTAGTGGTCACTCTCTTGGGTGGCTTGAATGTTTAATCTCCTAGCAACCAAGAGACAATTAGTAGTAAAGTAACCAAATATGCAAAACCTGGGCTTTTTGGGCTCCTTTGATAGGACATTATGTCCTGCCAAATACAATTATGGTCAGACATTGGCTAATTTGTCCAGAAATTGTCCATTGTCTGACTGTTATTGGGAGCGCTGTAAACGCCTTCCCTCAGCAAGTAGCAATATCACCTCCACAGCCTAAATATCAACTACCCATAGAAAGTAACTGGTTGAAATCCCTAAAGCATAATTGTTGTGATTGAATTCTTTGCTATGCGTGATCTCTTAATACATGTATATTTGTTAACGCGAGTTGCAGTGTAATAACGCATTCCTAAGCACAAGTCCTACTCTAATAGAGCAGTCATTTACCCTAATATAGGTCAGTTTCAAACCCTTGATTCTGTTGTAGCAGTCACATCTACAGTTACCTAGCTTAGAAAGTTAATTAGGGCTGAGCGATACTACCGTTTTAGTGATATATCGTGATATTTTGAAAGTATCAATATCACGATATTTTGTTATAACTATCGTGATACCATGCCTGTACATTACTGTCATTAAAAATCCCTTTGTTATGCAGTACTTGGCTAAGAATCCTTGTAAATGATAAAGTCCACCCATCTGGTTTCCCCTGCAGAGAGGTGTTAATATCATAACAACCAAAGCATGTGTTACAATAACTGTTACTGTAAACAAGGATGACAGTGGCTAGTTTGCTATCACCTATACGGACTTCCTGCAGGAATGCTGAGCAATACACTATGTGGCACCAGCTATGATTGACTTATTTGTAAGTATCGTGAACTACATGTATTCAGTATCGTGAATAGTGGCTTTAGTATTGATCATGATACTAAAATGGCAGTATCGCTCAGCCCTAATGTTAATCTATGTACGTGTAACGCAATTATATGACTGGTATTTACTGTATATTGTACCACTGGGAGCAGTTACTGTTTGTAATGTTCTTCTGACCACAGACGTCAGTGTGCTAGCTACATACTACATTGTTTGTTAGGTTGTCTGATTGGTACATGTACTTAGTTGTATGTGACCCAGTCCTAGTAAATAAATTTAAAAATTTAAAAACACTATAACTATACCTACAACAGTAGTGTGTTACAGCAGTACTTTAGAGTTACAATACTACTCTGTATCCTAGAAATTTCCTTTTGATATTCCAGCTAAATTTTAGCAGACAAAATTTGCACTGGTGCAATTTACATGTGCTGTTTGAACAACGCACAACAAATTAATGCTGCAGTGTTTTAATGGGTTGTTAGGAATTGTAACAACTTATTGTATTATTTGCAAGGACAATAATGCTTACGTAGGTTGAATAGTTACTGTAATCCGTCACACTATCAGTACTTTAGAGGTATTCACTTTCATAATTCTTCAGTATTGATTCTGCTCCAATTTGCTGTACAGGTGTATATCTGTAGCATATAATATCTGTTTATAGGTTGGAAGATTTACATGAAAAAATACTTGTTGAAATCACAGGTTTGTTACATTATTTGTTAGTGATATTAGTAAAAGGAGCACTGCATAATGTTAGTAATGTGTAGTGTTTTTTTTCAACTACATGTACTTTGGTATGTGGTATGCGCATACAGTATCAAACGGTATGGTGGTACTTTTTAGTTGAAGTATACAGCAATTGTTGAACTATAGTTGTAATTGACTTGCTATTAATTCAGCATGTCAGTGCCTTGATTAGAAACGTTTTGTGCTCAGAATGGTTTTAGAGCATGAAATGCACAATATGCAGTTAAATGGTGAAATACACTTAGCACCCCATTCACACTATCCCGGGTTAGCCAGAGTGTTTTCAACTCAGGTTATTGAACTAAGGTTGGCACTTGTTCACACTACTGCATCTGACACGAGCTCGATAGTGCGAGCGCCGAATAATGATTAGCTAAGACAAGCGCACGAGCTTTTGATTATTTAGGCGCTTAATAAAAAGACACTAGAATTGTAGCTAGGAAGCGTAGAACCAGCTGAAATAAGCCGTACAATGTTAGAGACACCATGTTTAAGCTAGCGGATGCTCAGATTATTAACGCATCATTCGAGTGTAATTGTCACAAAGTCTACTAGAACTACGGTACATTGTAGCCATTTTGAACAGTTTTAGAACATAGAATATACTTGCTGTGTGGCCAACAGGAGGTTATATTGTTAACCTGAGTTGGCCAGCTTGAAATACGTTCACACTGTACGCTATCCCGAGCCAACTCGGGGCCAGCCCGTGCCAGCCCACCTCTCCTTGTCGTGCCATGCAACTGATGTTGTGGTGGCATAAGCCATCATAACAGTTCAAACAAAACCAGTGTAAAAGTGGGGATTGAAATCAAGTATTGAAATCTCATAGTTGGCTAAATTCATCAGTTGGATAAACAAAACAGACCTACTGTACAGGAAAACAAATGCTCAAAACAATGGTGATTTAGGCATACAAATAGTAAGGAGTCAAGCAAACATTTGAATATTCGTAACATTTGTCCCAGCCCTATACCTACATGTATGTGTGAATTTCAGTTTTATGTAGTATATGCTTAATTACATTTGGGTAGAACTACAGGGTGTAATTCGGTTATTGATGTTTTAGGAGAGAGAATTGCACCATTAGTGTGTAATCCTGGTAGGATCATGCTCACTTCATCAAGACTGTATTTTCAGCCATACAACAATGTCGAACCAGTTAGTATGTGTGTGCATGTTTGTGATGTTGGAGTTGAATTACAACGGTAGTACTACGTATTTAATGTATTCATGTACAATATGTCTCCTAACACTATACTGTGTTGATAATGCAGTAAAGTACTGTATAGCTATGGCAAGTATACAAATATACAAATATACTGTATGTGTATATTTTATAGGAGCCTGTGATTAAAATTAGATTATCTGATATGACACAATTGTCAAAACGAAGATACTTATTAAAACATGTGGTATGTACAATACTGTGTGTTGTACATATCCATAGATTAATATTTACTATTTTTATATGGTGTATGGTACGTATGTATATCTTGTATGTACCACTTTGTTTTATTGTGTGCATTAACTGCTTGTATTCTGTTACTTAATAGGGAGTTGAAATTTTTACCAAGTCAGGCAGTCATATATTTTTAGCCTTTCACTCAGAACTCGCAAGGGATTCTCTTATTGAGTTAATCTTGATTCAACCAGGTACTCTTACCGTACAGTGTATGCATTAGATGTGTATTGTAAAATGTAATACTGAGGGATCTTTATTATTTGAACAGCTATATGCCAGTTCAATTACAGTATAAAGTGTTCATATGTTCAGGAAACTGTCTTTCAATCTGTCTATCATGTTTTCTCATGGACATGCCTCCTTTCAAGTCAAAGGGATATACTATCTCTGGTAGCCTACAAGTCATGCAACGCTGTTTTTCAGTCATTAAAAACCCAAAGGGAAGGTGGTTTATAATGTCTGTAGTGAGTACACCTGTACAGTACATGTATTTCAGACTACTGAAATGAAACCACCTCAGAGCAAAGTTTACCTGTGTAAAAATTAATATAGCTTGCAATTCTTACATACTGTCACAGAATTTTTTTTACAATTTTTTAATTCAGTTTGGTATTGAGTGAAAAATGCTTACATGGCAGAGTATCTTGATCATAAGATTTTAAAGTGGTTGGGGCTCTTGCCTCCCTATGCCTATGCTTCTGTTTAATACTTACTCTAACAGAACACATATCAGTTAACAAAATATTGAAAACAGTCACTTTTATGCTGACATGCAATTGTTTAAAAATATTTGGGCTGTTTTTTTTCAATAGGCTATTATACAGTCATGGTTACATGTATTTATTGGCTAAATGTTCTCAGTACAGTAATAATAGGGCTGTACCAAGAGTTCATAATATAATACATAAATATCAAGACACACGGTAGTGTGTCGTGCGGCCCAAGAAGCCGGCGCATAACACCCGTGAGTATATTGACAGGAAGAAAGAAAACGCAATTTTCGCACCTCCGTAGCTCTGTGCTTCCTTGATGAAACAAGACGATTTTTGCTGTGGACATGCCCCCCAACTGCAGCACTCCACATTCCAAATTTGAGCGAAATCGCTTCGCGCGTTCCCGAGATATGCGACTTCAAAAATTGGCTCAGTTTCTTCGTTTTTTTTTCTTCTTATTTTTCTTTTTCTTGTCGCACACTTACAAAAATTGCTATAAAACTCGAACGCCATATCCGATTGCCTTGAAATTTGGCACACGGAAGGGGGATATAAGGGCGCATCTTGGTACCAACTTTGGCTGGAATACGATAAACAGGCAAAGAGTTATGAGCGATTATTCACAAAAAATAACACCAATATGTTGTCACGCCTACAGGGTAAACCGCGTATGGGAAGAAGCTGAAAATCGGTGGGTGAATAGGTTAACTATTGAACCTCAAACCTTTTGTGGTTTGAAAGAAATCGAGCTAAAAAACAGGAAGATACAACAAAAAAACCAACAGTGTGTAACAATTATGCAATCGAGATTAGCTAATAAAAAAAAACGACTGCTTGCCACGCCTACCAGATAACCCGCTTGGGGTAATGCTTTGAAAATCGCTGTACAGATGGAGTAATCATCTTAGAAAGGCTCATCAATGGTGTAGAAGAATCAGACTTAAAGCCACGGAGTTATAACACGAAATCCAACTTGGTGCAGCAAGTGCAAGATCGAGATACTCTAATAGAGCAGTCATCCTAATAGAGCAGTCACCCTGAAGAGAATTCAAGAGATCAGCTAGAAATAAGAAACCTGTATAGAGATCAGCTACACACAAGTCACCCTGTAGAAAGATCAGCTAGAAGAAGTTACCTTGTAGGGAGTTCATGCAACTGTGGAAAGAGATAGTTCAGCTAGAAAAAATCACCTTGTAGAGTTCAGCTACAAAGAAACCACCATGTAGAGAGTTCAGCTACAAACAAATCGCCCTGTGCAGAGATCAATAGAAGAAGTTACCTTGCAGAGAGTTCAGCTACAAAGAAACCATCATGTAGAGAGTTCAGCTACAAACAAATCTCCCTGTAGAAAGATCAGCTAGAAGAGGTCACCTTGTAGAGAGTTCAGTTACAAAGAAACCACCATGTAGAGAGCTCAGCTACAAACTAGTGACCTTGTAGAGACATCAGCTAGAAGAAGTTACTTTGTAGAGAGTTCAGCTACAAAGAAACCATTCTTTAAAGAGCTCAGCTGCAAACAAATCACCTGTACAGAATTCAGTTACAAATAAATCACCCTGTAGAAAGATGAGCTAGAAAAAGTTACTTTGTAGAGAGTTCAGTTACAAAGAAACCACCATGTAGAGAATTCAGCTACAAACTAGTGACCCTGTAAAGACATCAGCTAGAAGAAGTTACCTTGAGAGAGTTCAGCTACAAAGAAACCATCATTTAGAGAGTTCAGTTTCAAACAAATCACCTGTAGAGAGTTCAGCTACAAACAAATCTCCCTGTAGAGAGATCAGCTAGAAGAAGTTAACTTGTAGAGAGTTCAGCTACAAAGAAACCATCATTTAGAAAGTTCAGTTTCAAACAAATTACCTGTAGAGAGTTCAGCTACAAACAAATCTCCCTGTAGAGAGATCAGCTAGAATAAGTTACCTTGTAGAGAGTTCAGCTACAAACAAATCACCCTGTAGAAAGATCAGCTAGAAGAAGTCACCTTGTAGAAAGTTCAGTTACAAAGGAACCACCATGTAGAGAGTTCAGCTACAAACTAGTCACCTTGTAGAGACATCAGCTAGAAAAGTTACCTTGTAGAGAGTTCAGCTACAAAGAAACCATTCTGTTTAGAGCTCAGCTGCAAACAAATCACCTGTACAGAATTCAGCTACAAACAAATCACCCTGTAGAGAGATCAGCTAGAAGAAATTACCTTGTACATAGTTCAGCTACAAAGAAACCACCAAGTAGAGAGTTCAGCTGAAAAGAAATCACCCTGTAGAAAATTCAGCCACAAACAAATTGCCCTGTAGAAAGATCAGTTAGAAGAAGTTACCTTTTAGAGAGTTCAGCTACAAAGAAACCATTCTGTAAAGAGCTCAGCTGCAAACAAATCACCTGTACAGAATTCAGCTACAAACAAATCACCCTGTAGAGAGATCAGCTAGAAGAAGTTACCTTGTAGATCGTTCAGCTACAAACAAATCACACTGTAGAGAGATCAGCTAGAAGAAGTTACCTTGTAGAGAGTTCAGCTACAAACAAATCACCCTGTAGAGAGATCAGCTAGAAGAAATTACTTTGTAGAGAGTTCAGCTACAAAGAAACCACCATGTAGAGAGTTCAGCAGCAAAGAAACCACCCTGTATAAAATTCTGCCACAAACAAATTGCCCTGTAGAAAGATCAGTTAGAAGAAGTTACCTTGTAGATAGTTCAGCTACAAACAGATCTCCCTGTAGAGAGATCAGCTAGAAGAAATTACCTTGTAGAGAAGTCAGCTACAAAGAAACCATTCTGTAAAGAGCTCAGCTGCAAACAAATCACCTGTACAGAATTCAGCTACAAACAAAATCACCCTGTAGAGAGATCAGCTAGAAGAAGTTACCTTGTAGAGAGTTCAGCTACAAAGAAACCACCATGTAGAGAGTTCAGCTGCAAAGAAATCACCCTGTATAAAATTCTGCCACGAAGAAATTGCCCTGTAGAAAGATCAGTTAGAAGAAGTTACCTTATAGAGAGTTCAGCTACAAAGAAACAAATCACCTGTACAGAATTCAGCTACAAACAAATCACCCTGTAGAGAGATCAGCTAGAAGAAATTACTTTGTAGAGAGTTCAGCTACAAAGAAACCACCATGTAGAGAGTTCAGCTGCAAAGAAATCACCCTGTAGAAAAAGCAGCCACAAACAAATTGCCCTGTAGAAAGATCAGTTAGAAGAAGATACCTTTTAGAGAGTTCAGCTACAAAGAAACCACCCTGCAGAGAGATCAGCTAGAAGAAGTTACCTTGTAGATCGTTCAGCTACAAACAAATCACCCTGTAGAGAGATCAGCTAGAAGAAGTTACCTTGTAGATCGTTCAGCTACAAACAAATCACCCTGTAGAGAGATCAGCCAGAAGAAGTTATATACCTTGTAGAGAGTTCAGCTACAAAGAAACCACCATGTAGAGAGTTCAGCTGCAAAGAAATCACCCTGTATAAAATTCTGCCACAAACAAATTGCCCTGTAGAAAGATCAGTTAGAAGAAGTTACCTTTTAGAGAGTTCAGCTACAAAGAAACCATTCTGTAAAGAGCTCAGCTGCAAACAAATCACCTATAGAGAGATCAGCTAGAAGAAGTTACCTTGTAGATCGTTCAGCTACAAACAAATCACCCTGTAGAGAGATCAGCTAGAAGAAGTTATATACCTTGTAGAGAGTTCAGCTACAAAGAAACCACCATGTAGAGAGTTCAGCTGCAAAGAAATCACCCTGTATAAAATTCTGCCACAAACAAATTGCCCTGTAGAAAGATCAGTTAGAAGAAGTTACCTTTTAGAGAGTTCAGCTACAAAGAAACCATTCTGTAAAGAGCTCAGCTGCAAACAAATCACCTGTAGAGAGATCAGCTAGAAGAAGTTACCTTGTAGATAGTTCAGCTACAAACAAATCACCCTGTAGAGAGATCAGCTAGAAGAAGTTACCTTGTAGATAGTTCAGCTACAAACAAATCTCCCAGTAGAGAGATCAGCTAGAAGAAATTACCTTGTAGAGAGTTCAGCTACAAAGAAACCATCATGTAGAGAGTTCAGCTGCAAAGAAATCACCACTGTCCAAATTTCAAGGCAATAGCTCTTTCCAATCTGAAGTTATCAATTGTCAAAGTTGGCAAATTGTGTGTGGAAGGCCCCTTTTCACAAATCCAGTCACATATGTATTATATATATAATTTGTACATTTACTGATAAAATATTTAAAGTACATCTACTTCATATTTTCTTCTTCCTGTAGTAAAGAAAAAAAACATAGGTTAAAAAAGTCCCAAAGCTGGCCATAGGCCGGCTTTGGGGTATACAAATACAAAAAGAAATGAAATCTAATCCAAAACAGCCAAGCTGTAAAAAAAGTGTGCGGCCCTCAGAAAGGCTATGGTGAAAAAAGATGTGAAATCCAAGGTGGCGGCCAAGAAATGGCTGTGATGGTAGGTTAATGGTAAAAATTTTAATAACGACAATTCAGGTGAATTTTTGTGCCGCTTCACAAAATTTACCTGAATTGTCATTATTAAAATTTTTACCATTAACCTACCATCACAGCCATTTCTTGGCCGCCACCTTGGATTTCACATCTTTTTTCACCATAGCCTTTCTGAGGGCCGCACACTTTTTTTACAGCTTGGCTGTTTTGGATTAGATATATATATTATGAACTCTTGGCTGTACTGTATGCATTTATGCAAAGTGTACTGATTGCAGTGATCATGTTTTATGCTTGCAGTTAATATCTAGCTTGCAATATATTCTCAAATAATTTTAATTTTACCACCCATTGTAGATATTAAACTTGAGGACGTCCCATTGAGTGAGATGACAGAGAGGTGGCAACGTGGGGATGTTTCCAATTATGACTATCTACTATATCTTAACAAGTATGTAAATACACATTTATCAATTTAACCATACTATTATTGTTTTCTAATGTACTGTATACTGCATATACTGTACGTTATACAAGTTTGTATTGTTAAGTTAATTTTTTTTGTTAAGGTGCTATTAGCTCAACTTCTGTAGCCCGTATAAATTAGGGCTGGGACGAATATTGAAATTTGCCTTCGAATATTCGCTAATAAAATTCTCAAACATTCAAAGCTTCGGTGTTAGCTTTCAAGTTACAGGTTTTCTTGTATTTACTAGCATCCTTCTAAAATTTTATCTTTCTGATTCTATTTAATGAGTTTGTAAGCACATTTGGAAAGTACATAGCAGCAATACTGAATGACGAGATCAATCGATTGCAAATGGACGTGTCCGTTATACTGCAATCATGCATGGTTAAACACTAACTAGTGGCTAAAAGGATGTTTTCCTGATATATCTATCACTTTATAAGGTGTTTTAAGTAGGGCTGAGCGATACTGAAATTTTCACTGTCCGAACGATATCAAGACACTGTTCATGATAGACGATAGTAAAACGATAGTGATAATTCACCTATTTCCTACTAGTTGTCTTCAAAGAGAGTTGTAAGGAGGGATGTACCCATGCATGTATTTTGCATAAGATATTAAACAGCCTTTTAGACTGATTCTTGTTCCAAAAAGTTATTATTTTAAAGTATTTTGCAGATATTTCTCCGTATTTTACTTGTTAATTACTGTCCAATAGTAAATTTTCAAGCGACATACCTGTACATTTAGGCGATACCGATAGTGACACTATCCCGATATTCCAATATGCACATACTATCCCCCAGCCCTAGTTTTAAGGCTATAACTTATGGTAGCAGCGATGTTTTAAAAGTGGGTGTGGTACTCTCGAAGAGATGAACAAGCAGCTGTAATAAAGACAAAAAGGTGTATTTGTACTGTAATTCTTTCTTAGACTATGAGAACTTTGAAGGATATTTTCATAATTCGAAGTTTACTTAACCTTCAAACCCACGAACCAATTGAAACTTCGTCCCAGCCCTAGTATAAATAGAATTACAAGAAGAGTCAGCAAACTTTGCCATTGTATTATTTGTCCACTGTTCAAAGTGTGAATTTTAATTTTACGTATGTGTGAAAAGGTTGATAAATGTAGTCTATCCTGTTATATTGTGCTCTCTTGTAGCCAAGGAAGTCGTACATTTAGTGATCTGACACAGTATCCAGTGTTTCCATGGGTGATCAGTGATTATACCAGTGATATCTTAGGTATAGTAGAGTCGTACAGTATGTAGTGACAACCTGTACATGTGAGTATACCACAGATCTCACCAACCCTAAAACATTTAGAGACTTAACTAAACCTATTGGAGCTCTTACAGAAAAACGATTAGCTTATTTTAAGGTGTGAATTGATTATTTGTATTGTCAAGTATAGTATCTACATTTGTGATGTATATCTTTGTGAGTGAACTGTATGTACAGTATGTGTATTGCCCATGTTCACACATGGACCAAACCTTATTTTGGGTGTGCATACATATAGTGCAGTAAGCTGTTAAAAAGTTATAAAATCTTCTTATACACTTAACAGTAGTAGCCGAATAAAAGTTCCCGTTGTGTTTGCACCTGTGTTATGCAATCCTAACGCTGCGCTTAGAGAATGCAAAGGCATCACTGGAAAAAGGAGCATATGGTGGAACAAACCTCCCTCAAACTATAACAGTACAATGTAGGCTTGCAGTAGCTGTATATAATAGCAGCCCTATCTATATGGTTTAGTTAATAGTCGAAGAGATTGTTATCAGTTAGCTCTATAATCTGCCTAATAACAAGTGCATGGTGTTTAAAATTGCCAGCAGCAGTGAAGTGAAAAAGAATTATGGCTAGCTGGCTAACCTACTGGCTAACCTACTGGCTAACCTACTGGCTAACCTACTGGCTAAATACAAAATTCTTCATTCTTACATGTAATGTACTGTATCATACAGTACAATAGTTACTGTATAGTAGGGACTACAAAGGAGTAGGCGTGGCCCACAACATAACATCACCTAAAAACCAGCCGCAATTTTTCCTGACGACGATGAGGCAGGTAAAACTAAGCCCAAACAAGCTTTCAGATCGATCTGAAACGCTTTCAACAAGTTGCTACGAAATTTTAAAAACACTTTATTTAACAGAATTTTCTACTGACTGACTGCCTGACTAACTGATTCCTTCAGACAAGCGTAACTCAATAATGGCTAAGACTGCGGGCTTGATTTTTTCTCTGTCTGACGTCACTTTGGCCCGACAGGTGCCTTTTGACATACCGCAGTACATACAATGCATTCTTCATGGACTTACCAGTGTCCTCCTTTGTGTCCCATCCATCTTTGCTGACAGCGAAAATTGTCGATTTGGCGATAGCATGTGGTAGCTTCCCTTTGTAACGGAAATCATCCGTATTTTTATTAGTGGCTGTTTTGATTGCAGAAGTGCTTTTCGAATAGTTCTTGATTCGTACTGCAGTATAACGGGTTGAACATAGCCGACAACGAAGCGTAATGGATGCTTCATTTTTCAGATGATAATTGATATAACTGGGGTGCGTGGCACCATTTATTTCTTTCGGTATGTGTGGATTGTAGAAATGCTTTTTGAACAGTTCTTGATTCGAAATGCTGTGTAACGGGTTGAACATAGCTGACAACGAAGCGTAATGGATACTTCACTTTTCAGACGATAATTAATATAGCTGGGCACATGACGCCATTTCAGATGTGGTATGCATGGGTTCACCAGTCATAATAATAATATTTACAAAAAAAATTAACAAAGAGAAAAATTTGGGAATTTTCAACTAGAGTAGGGACCATAGCACGTCGATAAAGAGTACTGAAACAAGCTGGAGTAGTGCACGATATTAAATCACAGTAAAGCAATAAGAAGTGCCTTGAGCACAGTAGGGATATAACACTTCTTATTGTTTTACTGTAATTTAATATCGTGCACTACTCCAGCTTGTTCAGTACTTTTTATCGATGTGCTATGGTCCCTACTCTAGTTGAAAAATTCCAAATTTTTCTGTGTACTTGTTATATTAACATGAAGATGCTTTTTTACATAGCTGAGTAGCGGCTCAGCACAACACTTTACAAAACAAATCTGCTGATTTCAGTAATTTGTAGTAGTCTAAACTCACTGTTTAACCCCCATGGCCTCACCCATGTGGTGACTTGGCAGCTTGGGCTTGAACTTATGCTTTCACTGGTTATCTGTTTATAACGCATGGCAGCCCTTATGGATATCCTGAGCAGTACTTGATGATTAACTCAGCAGCCTTGTAGACTTTGAAGCTCAGTCACCAGGGCACCAATCACTTATATTAAATTTTCGATAAATAGACCATACAAATAATTTCATAATGTGAGTGTGTGTGATAGTTTTCTGTCCAGCTAAACATCTATTGCTCAGTAACTTTTATAAAGATTTTCCTGGCTGGTCACCATAAATGCTCTCAACGAGTCTGTAATTTACAGATACACGAGTGATTGCTAACTGGGTATATATAGTCCGATAGATAAAACTTGTAACCCGGAAAAAAATGGTATAAAAGAAAGTTTGGTATCATTTTAAAGCTCTTTTCTCGTAGAACAACATATCCAAAGTCCCAAAAAATCCCCCTTGGGGAATTTGTTTTATATCAGTTTAAAATTTCCAGGTGTTTTCAATCAGTATATACAAAGAACAAGCAGCTGCTAACAATCGTGACTGGATCTGCAAGAACCCCACATGTCAGTACTAGTTCATTTTTTTGTATTTCCATTTTCTTTAGATAGCCAAGGAATGGTAAACTGAAGTTTCAGCTATAGAAGCCAAGCACTTTTGAAGTGACAGTGCTACAAAGTGGTAATAATAGAACTAAAATCAATTTGTACAGTGACAATAAAGAATATAAACTACAGGCACTTAATTAATGGTCATAACTTACGATTGCAGTCCTCTACCAAGATGCAACTGGCATCATCAGATTCTCCATGAACCGGTGAATCCATTGCTGGGTACGTTTTGTCTTCCAGGCCCTTCCTACAACCATCACCAGGCAAAATTGGCAATGTGAGAACAAAACTATGGTGATCCGCTTGTTCAACACAAGGCAGACTAATGCTCATACTTTTTGTCTTCTTGGGGGTACAGACATGAAACAAAGATTTACAAACTCCTATTGCTTTGGGGATCACGATGCTATCAAGGTTTTTGCTATTAGCACCTTCCTTCATTGAGAAAAAAGCGCTCAAAACATTTCAAAATATTTCACCCAATGGCATTGCGTTCATAAATAAGGGGGAAACCGCGGCTATTTTACATGATTACACATGAAACTACAAATTGTGACTATAAACTATAGCTACACGTACAGTATAACAACTATGATATGACTATAACAACGTGAGTACAATTATGGGGAAAAGGAGAAGTCATCATCCAAACCTTGTGAGCCCGATATCATAAAAATAATCCTGGCATTGTTTGTTCAGCATGAACACACTGAAAGTTTTTGATGTAAGTTTCTCCTAGCCACTTTGGATGGAACTACGATCAGTAATGGGTCTAAGAATTGATGGTGCAAAAGGTGTCCTTACCCCAAAAGATTCCACAACTAGTGGAATGAAATGACCTCCTCTTAAAAGCTATTACTCTAAACACTGAGTTCAATAGCAGAGACTTGTTCACAAATGATCTGTAGTAATTGTGTTGACAAATTGTGACCAAACCTGCAAGAATCCTACATGTTAGTGTAAACCTAATTTTACAGTAGCTACCTATAGAATGCAGGAGTTATATTTGATCCTGATTATCAAGATGGCTATCCTGCCTATTTTGGTGTCTCTGTCTGCAGTACTACTCAGTCTGCAGTACTACTCAGTCTGCAGTACTACTCAGTCTGCAGTACTACTCAGTCTGCAGTACTACTCAGTCTGCATATAATTTCCTTCTCTGCTTCCTGTGCTGCCCATGGGGTGGCTGCTGCAGCTGGATAGGTGGCTAAGGATACTACTGAAGCATCTGGCTCCTATGCAAAAGCAGCTAAAGAAAATTCTGATCTTTTAACTAGCAAACTGATGTGGACATGGTGTGGCCGGCTAATAGTTTTACTCAATGGGATGCCTCATTCTGCTGCTGGCATTTACACTAGATATAGGTAGTCACCTATCAGTTACAAGCTTTCTTGCACCTTTTCATTTGGAAACAACTGGCCTAGTGCCTGTCTATAAGATGCTAAAAGACATACTGTAATTCATGGTTGATTTTATTCTGCAAAGTTACAGGGAAAGCATTAGCTAAGACTTCTTAGTATAGTGATAATCGGAAAGCTGTTTTTCAAAATGATAGCATTGTGCACAGTTCTCCTTCACTATACGAGCAACAAAGAAAAGCTGCACATTACATATATAGGTAATCCTGCAAGCTAACATGTTATGTATGTGTAAGTTAGACAGTTTATGCCTCCGCCTCCCATTCAATGATAAGAAGCTACTGCTAGCTCAATGCATTCTGTTTTACTTAAAGAGCTATGTAAAAACAGTTAGTTTTGATTACATGCCTTCTGCACTGCTGCACGCTACTGATGTTAGCTCCTAATCTCACATCCTCCTGATTACTTGAACTGTGCATTAGTTGAATCATAGAAATTTTGGTTTCACAAACCTTAATTGGATCTCTGAGATCAGTGCATGCTGAGATGTAGTACAGGTGTTTGGTTATTCAGAGTATATGTATCTCAGCCTTCCCTGGTGCCATCAGCTTTTAAACTACATAGCAAAAGCTAATTACCTGCATCTTTCTTTACGACAGCTGTGTTGTTATCAGTATCAGGATTAAGAAAACACTTTTAAAACTGCAGTACTCCTTTTAAAGGGTTTGATGCTACAGTATGTGCCTTCATCCTTTATATTGCTCACAGTTTGCCTTTCTAAAGACTGATTTAAATCACAGGTCCTATGGTGCCATCTTTTGCCATAAATCATTCTGGTCATTTGATATTGAAGATGTACTGAGTCTCACTTACATACTCTGATCTTAAGAAATATTACACACCCTTGCTCTGCAGTTTTATTTGAAAATGACAAAAAAAGCATGATGAATATTTTGATCACTGTGTAGCTATAACAAGATCGGTGCTTATGGTTTCATACCTAACTACATTTTTTATGAATGCATCTCACACAGGCTAGAGTTTAATGCAATCATTCACTTATTCATAACAGGAAATGAATATCTGTATATTAATGTACTTATCAATATTATTATCCTCCTCTCCCCTTACAAGAATAATAGAGGGTGATAGTAGCTAGCCATGGCTTCTGAGCCTATGTATATATTATGGTCATAGTGATTATATCGTTATCGTGTTCTACTGTATTCAAACAATGCCCCTACAGTAGCCCAAGTATATGAGTGCATGGGGATATGATGGCAAATGATGCAATGTGCATAGGAAATCTGATTGTATAATAGTCAAATCCCTTACTATGGTTCCTGGGAGATGAAGCTGATAACGCATTTACAGTAACACATTTAAAAGACGTGCACTTAGCGGCATGGGTGGGTATTTACCTTGAGACATCCAGTGTCGGAGAGGTACTCACACTACTGTTGACAAACTTTGTGTCAGCCATTTTGAATTAAAATCATTTATGTCATCTGCCATGTACAGTTATTACAATATACTTTGTTCAGTTTTCCAGTGGGAATGTACGTGATTATACAGATGTATCAATATAAAATTTACCATAATCATGATACCAATATTAAAATATTCATAAGGACCATCAAAAAGACAACACCCAAACATTACTAAGACAAGGGACTCCGTACTCACTAAATCCATTAACAGTGGAGCCCTAGTGTATACACCAATAGAAGAACATGCCCTACAAATACAGTGGATAACTGATCAAAGCAATGAAAATCCCAGACATGCAACCATGAAGCAAACCTAAAACTACCAAACACTCATCCCTCACTTAGTGGACAAAAGAAAAACCAAAGGCTTATAAAAGATAATAGCTTCATGAGCTAATTGTGATGGGTGCATCTAAAAGTGGCACGTTCAACCTCACAAATGTGCTGGCCATATACATGAGATTTGATATTGTCATGTTTCTTTAAGACAAAATATAAGAGATGAAGTTGTTGGAGGAAGCAAGAGGATTGAAATTTTACTATTATTCCTTTTTAGAGGTAAAATTGTAATCATAGAGGATCACAGGAACTTCAGAAACTGTCCTTCATAAGTAGGTTAAATGTAGAGTGTACTTTACACGGAGGGTCCTTTATGCACTGCATGTACATGTACAAACTTATTTTCACCAGCTATCACTTAGACTTGCCATAGTTGCCAATTCCAAACTAATGCATATGCACAACCATAGCACTGTGCTTGTGATCCATTTTTCCTCAAATATCAACTCAACAAGTAAGCTGTAGCTGGTGATTACTGTTCTATTAAACACCAGCTGTCAACCGTTTCTTACAGAAATTACATGCAAACCTTTAAACAACAGTAAAAAAAATTCCCCAAAATGGATTTTTTGGGATTTTGAATATGTTATTCTCCATTAAATTTCACACAGAATGATACCAAAACTTCTTTTATACCATTTTTTTCCGGGTACATGACTTTTTTTGCATTTGACTACCGGACTAATAGACAAACACCCTGTTGAATCCTGTGCTTCATCAATTTATTGGTAAATGCCAAGCCTCCTTCAATACTAAGCCTAAAAATGCATCAAAATCACAACACAAATGGAACGCAATTGCACCGCTTAAAGAACGCAACACAGACACCGCTTAAAGAACGCAACACAGACACCGCTTAAAGAACGCAACACAGACACCGCTTAAAGAACGCAACACAGACACCGCTTAAAGAACGCAACACAGACACCGCTTAAAGAACGCAACACGGACACCGCTTAAAGAACGCAACACAGACACAACAGGAAGTTTTTGGCCACCACTGTACTATACAGTACAGTGGAACCTCAGTTATCCAAATCGCTTGGGACTAGGGGTGGTCCATACGTAAGTCTGAAAAGTCTGTACAGTATCTCTGAAACTGTACCATAAAGAATCCAGATAAGTGAGGTCCTGATAATGGAGGTTGTGCTGTATGTAGATGCTAGAACAAAAATACCTGTAAGTGCTGAATAGTCACTGGTTTATTATACTAATAAGATGGCTTAAAGGCAATTTGCTCATCAAGTGAAGACATACACACAAGTGTAAGTTCCTATTGTTCAGGTAGTGGCAAGTATCATATACATACATACATGTACCTACCCGAATTCAGCACAAGCTAGTATTATCCATTGGTAGGAAAGAAACTGATCTACAGTATGTGCACGCATATTTCACTTTGTACAGTAACTTTTGTGTTGTTCATATAGGAAAGATACGCTACCATGACAGATAATCCTTTTTTATATGGATCTCATTACTCAGCGCCTGGATATGTCCTCTTCTATTTAGTACGATTAGGTGAGTATGTATGTGGATGTGTAGTTATGTATTACTGTACATGGATGTGCTATATGTGCATAATCTTTGTAGTACCCAGACATCAATTACATGTACCAATAATTTTAATACAGAAGGTCTACATACACTGAAGACACAAACTGATAAAGAAATATGTGTTGTTGGCTATAGCTGTATTGTGTTTATTTCACACTGTAGTTCCTGAGTATTTGCTGTGCTTACAAAGTGGGAGATTTGATCATGCTAATCGGCTGTTTCATAGTGTTGCACAAACATGGCAGAATGTCCTTAATGATAATGTTGATCTAAAAGAAGTTAGCTGACAACATATCACAATAAACACAGGGTTGAAACCTCAGTGTTACTGGCCTACAGACATTTCTTACAGTTTGAGTAATTGCTAACAATATCCTCTGTTTCTGTTCTTGGGGCTGGTGCTTAAGATCAAAAACATTACTCCATTAAGACGCTTATATTTAATTATCAAATCTGTAAGTGCCATTCTCTGGAGGTCTATACTACAGCTTGTTGCATTCTTCTTTAAGATTGCCAGTTAGTGACCTGCTCTGAAACCTCATGAGCATGTAAACTTAGATTGCCATCTGGCATGATCAAACTTTCTTAATTTTTTTACTGTTCAAAATCTTGATACAATGGTAAGGAAAGTAGCAGCCTGTAGTGTCAGCAAGTACAGTAGGTACAAAGTGCATTAGTCTCCCGTAACAACTGGTTGGCGGGCAATTCATTGTCACACATGAGACTCCAAACAAATTGTGACCAAAAAGTCTCAGAGAATTAGATGACCAGACCTGGTTTCAACCCTGATGTATATACACCCCATGCATTCACTATTTGTTCTCTATTTTATAGAGTATTCCAGAGTTTTATCAACCTCCTGGAGATTTTCTGTTAAACAAAAAGGTAAGCAGTTCTTGCTTTATTTTATAGAATTATTTATTTGTATAAATGCACTGTATAGTTACAGCTGTATGCGTACCATAGCATACACCCCCTGTACATTCAGTCACGCATTTACCTGTACACGTACATATACTATTTATGCCTCAGTGTGCACTGCTTATGTATATATGATAGAATTGTTAAATTAGAAAATATTTCAATAGAACTGTAACAATGTAGACATTATTTGTATACTTGTACATGTAGGGTATTGATTTTGGTATACGTAGTGATGGTGAAAAGATAGATGATGTAATTTTGCCACCTTGGGCTTCAAGTAAGTAATGTATGCATCTACTGTAGTAACTGTACTATATATATACCCTTTTGTGTGGGAGTTCAAAGGTGCCAGTCATTGCATAACTAGTGTATTACCCTGGCAATACTTGGAAAAATTGTTTGGACGTATAGGGCTATGGTATCCACCAGTTCAAAGATATATGGTACAGTTTTATTTGTTATATTGAGTGCCATAATATACTGTAATTATAACTTTATATTGTGAATTTTTGTTTCAAAGAGTTTTAGGCTGAGTGGTATACTTACTGAGACCAATATTATATAGTTATACAACGGGCATCAGTGCTCTGCCTGATATAAACGCACGAGCCTGAGGGCCGTCAGGCCTGAAGGCAAGTGCGTTTATACAGGCAGAGCACGAGTGCACATTGCATAACTGTTATGTACCACTCACCTAATAGGTGGGGAGAGTCTCACAAGACAGCTGTAACACTTAATTATAAAGGCCAGGTTTCTAACATCGATTGTGGGTAACCAAGCTGAACGTTGCGATGACGTTCCCTCTATAGTACTGCAGCCACCTGAGATATTGAAAGCTAGTATGCTATGGGTTGTATCACTAACCTGCATTCGCTGTTCGACTCTCATCATGTAGTGCTCAGCATGCCAGCATGATCACTCAATCGCCATATAGGCTAAGCACCAGACTAATCGCCATAGTGATTCTCTCGAGCGAAAAAAAAGCAGCTAATAGACGGTTTAAGTAAGCAAAACCTAACTACTAAACGATACTAGTCTAATTCTTACTATTCACACTAGCTAAACTCGAATCTGGTGCATGACAAAAACTGGTTACCACAATCAAACGTAAAAGTGAGTATTATTTAGAATATAATAGTTTTATTGAGTCATTGTCAAAGTGGACTACAGTTTAATCTGGGCTAAGATGGCACCAGACTAGTAAGGTGTATAAGTACGTTATATATATGTAGACTAGAGTTGTGGCCACCGCATTGGCTTTTTCGATCGCCATTGGCTGCTTGGTAAACATTATACGTATTGGTGATGTTATGGCCCACAATCGACCTTTACATATCAGGCTATAAGTGAGGTGTCGTTGTAGCGGTCTTGGCTGCCGGCACTTGTGCATTGCTGCACAAAACCGCGGCCAGTGCAATATCTGTATATTGCACTACGGTCGGTGCATTATAACGTATAATGCACTCATTGCAGTCTGCAAAACCGCAACCAGTGCGTTATAAGTTATGATGCACTTGCTGCGGTATGCAAGAGTGCCATATACAAATTATGGCACTGGCGAGGCCTTTGAACTTCCCACGCAGAGTGGTGCATAAGTGCATATACATTATGACAAAGCATAATCGTTTGGCTGATGCATGGGTGTCATACACACCACAAGTAGTAGTCCCATTGCATTTAGTAGTTGTTCCATTTGCATTACATATATATTTCACAAATACACACACACCTGTATAATGCGAATACTCCATTCAAAGTAGGCTAGAGGAATTCCAGGGGAAGTGTATCATCAGCAATGCAAATGCAACACTAGCAAAGAGGAGTGTATGGTGGCACAGAGTATAAGCTACAACAGTGCAGTGTAGCACTAATGTATTGCATTCCTCATGAATCTTTTCTCATCCCGAAGCTTGACTTTCTTTGAGGGATAGTTTTGTAGCAATGGTACGTAGTTGAGTAATAGAATTGTAATACTTGTGTACCTCAACTATATCATTTAACACAAATGATATACTTGTATGATCACATTATCTAGACCTGAGAATTGCAAACACTTTTTAAGCTACGTATGTGCGTACCCATGCATGTCTACAGTAGATGTGTAACATACTACCACACAATTATTTAACATGTTTTAGATCCTGAAGACTTCACCTCTAAATGTCAAGAAGCACTGGAATGTGATTATGTGTCTAGTCATCTCCATCACTGGATTGATCTCATATTTGGATATAAACAAAGAGGGAGGGAAGCTGTGAAGGCTGATAATGGTATTGTGAATATATGGTGTAACTACATATACAGAAAATGCATAGTTATGAAATTTGAAAGTCTGTTTGTGAACTCAATATAATGCGTACATTTTATTTACACACTCCACGTAGTTTTGCAGAATTGGCTTTCAGTTGGTGAAGTTTAATAGTATGGTTAGCCAACTTTGCAAAGCTTATGAGGAATCAAAGAGTGTACTATTCATTCCAAGTGCACAACATTAATCTGGCAGCACAACAAAATCGTAGTGTGTAAGTCTTTTAGGTATACAGTAAAAACTAGTAGCATTGAAACATTTCGAAATGGTTTGTGCCATGCATTGGTACAGCTTAAAACCTTTGTCCAGATGTAAATTCGCATATTTTGTGTTCCTGTTTTGGGTGTACTTTTGACAACTGCTATAATTACAGTTGTATGTTGAAGCTACAGTAAGGGATGAATGGTTGAGTGCACCAATTGATCTAGTGTGACTCAGTGTATCGGTTAAAATTTTTGGCTCAGACCAAAACTGGCATGTACTGTACAATGTAAATATAATCTATAATATAGCAACTGAGATAGCAACACAAGTAATGTACATATGATGCAACTGCCAAATTAACGGATCAGTGTGTTTGTGTGTGTGCGTGCTTGCGTATGTGTGTGCGCGCGCGTGTGTGTGTGTGTTACTAAATCCTTCGAGCACAACCATTCATACAGTACAAGTATATCCAGCCATAATCGTACATACATGCATACAGTACTTACATATTGTACAGTAAAATTATGTGCTATACTACTTACATAATGTACATTTTGTATAACAATAATTTTTATTTTAAATATGTTATCGTAATTGTCTCATTCTGTAGTGTTTTATTACTTAGCATATGAAGGAACAGTAGACTTAGATAAGTGAGTACAGTACTAAAACTTGTGAACTAGATTTGAGCTTATTTGTTATATATTTTAAATTTAGCATCTAAGGCTGTCTGTTTTATGACCATTATGAGACATACAGTACATGTTAAGACATACACTTTCCATAGCCGGTATGAAGAAATGCATGGTTTCCAAAAACTGTGCATTTACACATTACTACAATGTATATGCTACATGTACACCTAGCTTGGATGTCGTACTGTATGGTATCATTCATGCATTGACAATTGTATCATTATTGATAACTACTAGGATTACTGATCCTGAACGATATGCTGCACTTGAACAGCAAATCAGAGAATTTGGTCAAATTCCAGATCAACTTTTCACTACACCACATCCTCCAAAACATGTCAAAGTATACGCATCACACATTTATTACAATAATTTGACTGTGTCTTTAACCAGCAGAGTGAACTCAATCCAACAACTGCTTGTGAGGGACAGTTAATCCATGACGTTATTGAACAATGTCAGATTGAACAGTCAAACAGCCCATCAGATCCCACAGCAGCTGCTCCTGCTACAAGTAGTAGCCCTTCATCATCATGGTACAAGTTTGTTGATGTGGTACAACACCACTGTTATAAACTACATAAAGAGTAAGTGTACATGATGTGTTTCATAATTTATACATGTACAACAATTGTAGGGCAGTTACTTCAATAAAATTCTCACCCAATGGAAAAACTGTATTTTCCACATCGCAAGGTTCGTACTGTTTGTTGTTTCATTATTAATTACACACTCTTGTGATTTCATTACTTATTTTGTTGTATTTGCTCATATTTTTGCTTTCCAATTTTTTAGACCATTCCTTAAAGATCTACTCAATTGTTGATAAGGTGCAAAAGAGAAGTGCAAATATTTCTAAAGTTGTAAGTATGCAAATTTGTTGAGTGAGTACGTACAAGATTTGTTTTTAATTGTGTACCAATTGGACTTGATTTTTGTACACTGAGGGTTTCTGTTTCGTGTTATACTCTGTGTACACATGTTGTATGTACAAATAACATCCATGTTTATTATGTAGCCATTGTCGTCCCTTGATATCAATACTGATGGTTCAGTTGCTGTTGTTGGTTCTTGGGATAACAACGTGTATGTACATGTTGCCATTTATTTGTACGTATGTGTATACTATGCATGTGTTTGTTACCACATTGGTACCTGCCTTCGTGTAGGGCTATGTTGCATGGAATTAACCCATAATTTCTACAGTACATATTCTATGATGCAAGGTACAGGGTATTTAAAGTGAAAGTTCAGGAATTTAATTAACAAACAGGTGCACACTTTCTATATACACCCTGTAGTACTCATAACAGAACAGTTAGAATCTTCATTACAAGCAGAATAAATCTTAGATGGTGAACACTACTCGCTTTAACACATGCATCAGCTGACAAGAAAATTGTTGGATTCCATCAGAAGTGTAGACAGTCAGACAGCTCTTTTTAATGTGGTGGTCCACAGTTACTGGACTGGACTAGGTTAATTAAAATACTTTCTTGCCCAAAAATATTACCCAAAACCAGCCTCACTTTTCCTTCATAACAACTTAGCAGTGTTGGTTAGACATAGCCAAGCCTAAAACTGCCTTCAGACCGTCCAAAAAGTTTCTGTAAAAATTTTAAAGATTTCTGAATTTTCTACTAACTGACTAACTAAAAGCTGGTTTCCATATAGCTGCAAATTTCCATATAGCTGCAAACTTCCTACGTCATTGCCTGTATCTATGGTAGCCTGCGACTGTAACTGAGTAGTTTGCTACACGTCTACATTTTTCCATATTTTATAAGTTTGGCAATCTTTGGAAACAACCCTGGCAGCAAAGGTACACCTTAATTTGTTACAACATAGCACATTACAAGTGTTTTAGTGACACTCTACGAAGTGTGGTATACTTGTAGGTATCAAGCTTGGCTTCTTCATGTTGAACATTGTCAGCTTTTGCCTGTGGTGTTTGTTTCCACTAACAAATTGTCCTGCTTGCAATTCTGGAAGAGTCGGGAAGGTTGAACCTCTCACAACTTTTACGGTGGTTGTGGCACAGTTGTTGCAATGCCCTCAAGGTATGTTTCCAACTGAACATGTAATGCCCCTGTCAAGACCCCAGTAATAATCACAGGCGGTTTGCAGCTCTATGGAAACCAGACTTAACTAACTGATGCCTTCAGCCAACTATACAGGCTTAATTTCTTCACTGTTCAACATTACTTCAGCTTGAGACGTGCCTTTTCGCCAACTGCAGCAGCTACAGTGCATGCATCATTGACTTACCTTTGTCCTCCTTTGTGTCCCATTTCTTTCTCTGCCATGTAGATGTTGATTTGTGGTAATGCCTAATGGCTTAATGCCAGCTGACTGTCACAAGAATCATATGTAATTTTCATAGTGACTGGATTAATTGTATAGACTCTTCTCATACTGTCTTTCATTTGTAGTACTGTATAATGACCGGAACAAATCTGAAAATGAAGTGGAATGGCCATACACAATAATTGATTTACAGGGCACACGTTAAGTCACTCCATCTGGCTGGCAGTCTTTATTCTACAAAAATACACAAACAAATGTAAAAGATTTTTTATACTAGAGTAGGGATCATGGGAATAAAAGCAATGAAACAAGTGCAGTTATACTACTAGACATTTAATCCCTACTTCGTTCAATGGTAATGTGGCTATACCCTGTACATGAACATGTACGTATATGACTAAACTAGGAATTAAAATTCCTACTACATGTAGTATAGTTGCAGGTGTAGATGACTTACCTTGTTCATTGTTTTTGATTTGTATGCTTCCTACTCGAATATAAAATTTCTAATTTTTCTTTATACTTGTACATGTACCACCCAAATACATGTACAGCTGCAGAAGAAATAGTAAAGTACTGTTATAGTACATAACTCAAAATGGTTTTGTGATTGGTGAATAAAGTCCAGTGATGTTTTGTACATTTTTGCAATAGCTATGCATATTCAGTTGATTATGGAACAATAGTCAATACAAATTATGCTCATGATAATTCTGTGACGTGTATCTGTTGGAAGAAGAACATCTTAGTTACTGGATCATTGGATTGCACAGTAAAGGTGTGTACGTACTTGCTAAATGAATGTGCTGTATATGGTTATATACTTTAATTTGCCCTTTAAGGTACATAAGCCACTAAAAATATATATTTATATACGGAAAACACATGACGTTTAATTAATAACTGTTCTGGCAACGAAACTGTTATGTACTTACAGATATCAACAGCAAAGCATTTAGTACTCTTTCTCTACTTGTTTCACAGCCTTCCTAGCCGGATTTCAGTTGAAAATTTATCCTCGATTCACAAAAATTGCCAGTAGCTTACTGGAAGGTTCCACTCATGAAACTGACAACAAGGCAACTAATTTCTCAAAACCGACACTGTTAGAACATTGCCACAGTAGACCATATCAATTTGTAGGCCAACAATTAAACTTTCTACACGACTGGAATCTACAGAGTTCACAAACCTACTTTAGGATAATTTTCGTCTTAACATTACACGGGTTACACCCCTGTGTTTAAACCATCATATCAACATTGCAATTGGTGAAACTTAATTGCTCACTTTATGACATCAAAATCTAATCTGACATAAATGTAGTGAACTGGGTCGATTATTACCATGATTTAAAAAAGGACACTTATTCAGGACACTACAACATGGTCCCAATGTGTCTGAAATAGATCCACTGTATTTTTAGTTGACAGTACTATTTAGTAAATATAGGCCCTGTACACTGTACATTACTGGTGTATTTATGTAGATATGGGAAATATCTTCAACTGTTCAAGGAGGGAGCATGGCCATGCCCATCCTGAAGGTACATGCATACATTGTGAAGAATATGCAGTATATACACATGTTGTGGCTCCCTTGGACTGCATGTTGCTGAAGGTCAAGTCACAATTGTGTCTGGATTATTCAGCAAGATTTTAGTGACAAGATTCTGACTCCCTGTGTTTAATGGCTTTGTCCTTCTCATAAATCTCTAGTGGAATAATGGAATATATAGCAATTCCATTGCCAATTGGTGTGTATACCGTATTGCTTTGAGCATACGAGTACAAGTATTTTAACTGGCATCAATTGTTACTGTACATATGGCGTTGTATGTGCTAGTGTAATTGATGTTGTGTAGTTCGGTAGTTACTTGTGATACACTACTAGCAAATTATCTATTAAACCTATGTGTGTATACGCTTGTACAGTATGTATATAAAAATTCATTGTTTTTGTATAGGTTGAGTTTGATTATGAAAATGAGGTCAGTAATTCAGTACAGTGTATATCATTTAATTACTTTATCGTTAGTTGTTACGTGAACCTCTATACATGCATAGTACCACGTTTGTCTTGTGTTCACAGCCATTTTTAAGTGCGTGGGCATAAAAAGAAGGTCTGGTGACATTCACCAGTATGTTGTTAGCAAGAATTTCGTGACATTTTCCCCTGGAAGAATTTTCATGTGTCCTTAGCAATAGTTTCGCTATCTCAAGTGCTATTGCATCATTTTATGCACCAACTGTTTTGATTGGTTCTGCCAGAATTTAGGCAGTGTTGATAAATAGTGATGAATGTTACCAAGTGGTTTTTTCCATGCCCAGCACACAAGGAAAAACAGGCGAGACAAGTCACATGTGCACCTTTCAAATTGTTTTTTTTTTCCAGTCTGGCTTTAGAACTACTGTATGCACTGTTAGAATATGGCCTAGGGATATACTGTACTGTACATCTGTAGCTTGTGTACATTTAATACTTCTTCTTGAATGCTGTATGTGTACACTCGCTATGTAATACTCTCCACTATTTTACTGTAGATTCATTGCTTGGATATTGATACTGAATGTAGAACTGTTGCCGTGGGAACCAGCCAAGGTATGTTATACATGTAGGTACCTGATCGCAAAAAAATTGTGATGTACACAAGTTGGTATATAAAACATAATCGCCATTGATTATATTAAAATAACACATTATATACACCTGTATGCATACAGGTAATATTGCTGCTTGGAGCATTGAAGATGCTGTGAGAGTATGTGAATTTGAAGGTGAGGATAACCATTTTACATGTACATGTTTTGTGATCTTGGATGAAAAGATAATTTAGGTTTGGTAACTGTATTTAATCAGTTAATAACCACGGCCACTAGCAAGGAAAACGGTGCGGGTACTATGTGAAGGCAGCTACTATGAGCTTGTGTGGTAGTAGCCATCAGCTAAACTCGTGTGGCCAGACCACTTTTTTTCTCTTTGTCATTGGGTAGGGGAAAAAGAAATAGCGGTCTGACCATGCTGTGTCGTTTATACAGATTTACATTGCTGTACGTGTATACAGTGTACAGTGTACAGTGTACAGTACTTGTCATATTTTAGACTTCAATAGTCAAACCCAATCTGTAACCTTTTCAGTACAAGCCCAATTGGGTTTACATGCAACTTCACATTCCTTGCCTAATCTGCTGTGGTTGAGATCATCTAAGCTGTAATATGGCCTAATTCACCATTATTACTTATTATGATTAAGGTTGTATTTTAAGCTGCTCAAGCTATGGAATAAAGTGTTGCATGCATTTTAAGTGAATACTGTATCTACTGTATTCTGCAAGGTTTGGTCCCTATACTTTACTATAGGCAGGTATTGTTTGAATGATCATTAATACAATGATATGTAGATTGTGAAGAATGCTTCAGTAGTTACAACACTTCATTTACAGCCATACAATTAAGTATCACAGTACTAATCGTGTAGTCTATCAAATTTTGTGTTGTTATTATTGTTTTACCCAGATCATGTTCCACATACTGTTCATCAAGTGTCATTCAACAAAGGTATGAGTAATGTTGTGCATTGTATGTATAGTATACATACAAATCTTCAAGGGATGTAATTTTGTGGATAAATGAGGGTAACAATTTGAAATTGGCAATCACTCATTATAGATGTAGTTATGCAATGGGCACAGTGCTGTAGCCATAAAGGTGTTTGTGAGGCTGGTTTCTGGTCAGTATTTTTTGTAAGAATGTACGAACCTCCATGATCCCTAATATACAGTACAGTACCATCGTACTGTATTCCACCTATTGGGTAAGTTGCCATAGCAGTCTTACAGTGTAGCTGCCAGCACTTGTACGTTATTGTACAAAACTGCAGCCAGTGTATATTGGATTGTGGTACAGGTCGGTGTATGTATTAATACACTTGTTGTGGTCTGTAAAACTGCAATGAATCCATTATAAGTTATAATGCACTCACTGTGCCCATATAGAATTTATGGCACTGGCATCACCTCTGAACTACGTATGTAAAGTGGTGCATTTTCTACATGTGTAAATGACAAAGGATGAGGTTGACAAACAAATTCTGAAATAAAGCTGTGTGATAAATTCACCAAACTGCTTTGCATGCTGATTTTGCAAGCTTAAGTCATGCCAAAACTTTCAATACTATAGGGCAGTGGTGTACAGTAGCTAAGGGTGGTGTTATTCATAATTGATTCACATAGTACGCATGCGCAGGCTCATTACACACACATATACCTAATATCTCCCTCCCAAAGAAAACACATACGTATGTATACACAGAAAGAAAACATAGCAAAAAAAAACCAAAAAAACAACTTAACCCTACAATCAACTCTAAAAATCATGTGCATTAAATCACTAAGGTTGGTTACCTTACTTATTGTACTCATAGTTTGGCAAAGTCCTTGAATCTTGCTGGTGTCTTGATAACCCTTCCTGATCTGGTTGACTTAGCTGGGGATTCTGCTGCAGATAAATTTTCTTGGTCTGCATTTGTCACTGTTGGCAGCATCTCTACTGGTTCCTTGGTCTGTTCTGGTGGCAGCTGGACTTTTTGTGTTGTCTGGAACTCATTGTGTGACTCAGTCCTCTGCAACTCAGCACCTGATGCTTCAGAACTTGTCATTGCCTTGGGTGATACATCTGGCAGTTCTCCTGTAGACCTCAGAAATCTACGGTTTCTTCTCAGAAGATGACCTTGATCTGTTTTAACTAAGTAGGAATGTTCAGCAGCTTTCTTTACTATGGACACTTTACTTCAGGACCCAGCTTTATCAAGCGGCTGCATGCGAACAGTATCTCCCACTTCTAAGGTTGGCAATGGGTGAGCACCTTTGTCATAATATGCCTTAGCTTTCTGTCTGCGGTACTCTATGTCTGATGTAACATTAGTCACTACCTTTGGGTGCAATAGCTCATTTCTGGTTGGGAGCAACGTCCTGGTTCGGCGTGACTGCAGCTTTTGAACTGGGCTTGAGTTGATTCCCTCTGAGGGTGTGTTTCTCCAATTAAGGATGACAAGGTGCATATCTTGATTATCTCCCTTGGCCTTTTTAATCAGTCTCTTAGCAATCTTTACTGCTGACTCTGCCTTCCCATTTGCTTGACTATGGTATGGTGAACTTGTGATGTGGGTAAACTCCCATTCTCTTGCAAAGTTGGCATATGTCTCTGCTCGGAATTGTGGGCCATTGTCGGTGAGGACTGTCTCGGGTATACCAAAACGTGCAAACTGAGATTTGGAAAGCATCACTACCGTGTCACTTGTAGTGTCAGGAAGCAAGTCTATCTCCCAATAGTCACTGAAAAAATCAACTGTGATCAAGTAGTCTTGGTTGTCTACTGTAAACAGGTCTTGTCCAGCCATCTGCCATGGATAAGAGGGTATCTCGTACACCTATATGTCATCAGTGGTTCTTTAGGTTGCTTCTGTAAAAACTCATTACACACTCTGCATTGACTGACTAGATGGCGTATCTCAGCAGTCATTCCAGGCCAGAAAATTACATCTTTGGCACATCTTATGCATGCCTCTGGTCCTTGATGGGTGTTGATCTTTTTTAGCATCTGTGATTGCATACCTTGTGGAATGACAACTCTAGTACCTTTGAAAATCAGACCATCTTGCAGTGTGAGTTCGTCCCTGAATCCCCAGTAACTCCTGATGTCAACCGACACTTCCTCTCTTGTGTCTGGCCACCCTCGTTGGATGACACCAGCTAGCATCTGCATTGTTGAGTCCTTAGAAGTTGCCTGTTTGATCAGAGTTTGCATGGTCTGCTGCATGCAAAGATACTGGCTCTGATATACGTAGCTGCTCAATGTCACTAAACAGTTTACTTTCCTGCTGTAGTTGAAATAATTGAAATTCTTCTTCTGACTGGGGTTTGGAGTCAGTGAGATACGCTCTGCTGAGCATGTCTGCTATGAACATTTTGCTCCCTGGGTGGTACTGTACCTTTAAGTGGTACTTTTGTAATCGCATTAGCATTCGTTGTAAGCATTTGGGAGCATTGTATATTGGTTTATTAAATATCGGTACTAGAGGCTTGTGGTCTGTGTCCACAGTGACACATTCTCTGCCATGAAGATACTGGTTGAAATGTTTGCAAGCAAAAACTATAGAAAGACCTTCTTTTTCAATCTGTGCGTACTTTTTCAATCTGTGCGTATTCTTGATAGACTTCTGGATGCAAAAGCAACAGGTTGTCCTTGTTGTAACAGAGTACAGTAGCTCCAAGCCCCTTTTGGGATGCATCGCTCTGTATGGTGACTTCCTCTGTGACATCATAGTAACGAAGTGCTGGTGCGGTAGTAACCAATTGCTTTATTGTGGTAAAGGCAGTATCCTGGCCACTCTGCCAATCAAACACTGCATCTTTCTCTGTTAGATGTCGCAAAGGGCCAACCACCTCAGAAAGTCTTGGGAGGAAACGTGAGAGATAGGTTACACAGCCCAGCAGTCTTTCAACTCCTTTCTTGTCACCAGGTTTCGGCATATCAACAATGGCTTTCACTTTAGCAGGATCTGGACTCACTCCCTTTGCAGTAAGACGATGCCCCATATAGACAACTTCACTCAGGCGCAGTCGTAATTTGTGCTTGTTTAGCTTCAAGTTGCTGTCCCTTGCTCTTTGTAGCAGACGTCGTAGATTAGCATCATGATCTTGCATGTACTCTTCTTCAGTGGAGCCACACCCATAAACCAATATGTCATCTGCTATCACAGCTACAGGGGGGGGTGTACATGTACTCCAGGAAGATCTTGACATACAACATGTATGTGGCGTTGAAATTCCTCTGGCGCCGATAAGATACCAAATGGCATCCTCAAATACCTATATCTCCCAAATGGTGTCCAGAACGTTGTCAAGTAGGAGCTCTCTTCGTCTAACTTGACCTGATGAAAGCCATCGCTAGCGTCTTATACAGAGAATATTTTGGCATTGGACAAGGCAGGGAGTATCTCATCAAGGATAGGCATTTGATACTTGGGTCGCGGATTGCCTTGTTAAGATCACGGGGATCAATGCTCACTCAACTTTCCTGGCTTCTTGATAGCGACTAAACTGCTTATCCACGGTGTTGGTGTAGTTACTGACTGTATGATTCCTTGTGCTGTTAGATTGTCCAGTTTGACTTTTGAGTTGCTGTTTGAGGGCTACTGGTACCCGTCTGGGAACATGCTGCACTGGTGGCACTGATGAATCCAATTCGATGTGATATTCTCCATCTAGACATCCAAGCCCCTCAAACACATCTGAAAACTGCTCTATTAACCCTGGTGAGCTTGTTGCATGATGAATTGGATCCATCTTAATCACCCCTAGTGTTTCACACGTCACATCTGACAAAAGAGGCTTCCGCGTATCACCTTAAAGTCAAGACTATAGGTGTTGTCGCCATACTTACACTGAGCTGTGTACTCTCCTAGTGCTGGTACTAGGCTTCCGTCATAGAACTTTAGCCTTGTATTGCTTGGCTGGAGAGCTGGGTCACCATTTTGCTGTATGATGGAAACATCACGGTGTGCAATCACGTTGCATGTTGCTCCTGTGTCTAGCTGACAGTCAAGGGCTACGCTTCCATAGTCACTGACAAAATCTAGTTTGGCAAAGTACTGCCCTTTCTTGTTGTGATGTACAACTCCCACCTGTTCTATCATAAATGCTGATTCATCTGAGTCTGTTGATACATATCATTCTTCAACTGCTGCCAGTGAGGCTGCTGTTTTACTTTCTTGAGCTTTTCTCCTTCTGCACACAGACTGAAAGTGATTTGGCTTTCCACAGTGATTGCAGTTTCTCCCATACGCCGGACAGCTGACACGGTCTACCACATGTTTGCCTCCACAATATTTGCACACTGGTGCACTTGATGGTTCCTTGAGTTTATGGTGTGGAGTCGGAATTTTACGCTATCTTTGTTGTCGATCTTTCCCAACTGCATTTATTGGGACGTCCTGATCCTCAGTAGCTACAGCTGTAACTGTTTAAGTTGTTCAAGTGTTCGTTCACTGATTCTTAGTGATTCCAGAGCTGTTTTTAAATCACACTCCTGCTGTCTGAACAACCGGGCTCGTGTTGCATTGTCTCGACACCCAAGTACAAGTCGATCTCTCAGCATCTCATCATGTAGACCTCGAAAGTTGCATGTTTCCGCTAAGCGCCTAAGCCGTATGATAAACTGATCAATCGTTTCATTGGGTTGCTGTTGTGCCCCGTGAAAAACAAAACATTCATATAAAATGTTTCTAGCTGGCTCAAAGTAAGTCCCTAATTTAGCTACTGTAGCACTACTGCTGGGTCCTTTGTGTCAGTCTCACTGAGGTCAAGACATGCTAATATTTGTCCACATTCCTTACCCATTATGGTTTTCAATGTAGCAGCTTGAATTGGCTTTTCTTTCTTGTGTAGTTCTGTTGCCGTCACGTAGTCTGTGTAGGCCTCCTTGAATATCTTCCAGTTCGTGACGGCGTCCCCAGTGCATACCATAGGCTCTGGTGCTGGCAGCTGGTAGTTGGCCATTGTATTAGCTCTTTCAGCCGCTTCGCCTGTTGTCTCTTGGTCCTCCTCCGTCGCTACAAAATGTACAACACACAGTACTGTAAATGTTTGGTCACTTGCTTTTCGGGGTACCGTTTTAACTCCACGGTACCAGGATGACTCGTTTGTGGTTAATAAGTTCTTCTTAGCGGGATGGCCTCTCCGTTACAATTTGTCAAAGGATTTATGCGAAAAGTTCGTCCACTTCTGACGCCATGTTATTCATAATTGATTCACATAGTATGCATGCGCAGGCTCATTACACACACATATACCTAACAGGTGGCATCCAAATTTTCCTAGGACAGCAGCACCCACTCGCCATTGAGAGACAAGTAGTGCATACCTGCTGTTGTAAATCAGCAACTGATATTGAGATAGGCTCAATAATTATATTACAAGTACACAGCATCACGTGATCCAAAATTTAGGTGGGGAAGAGAGGAACACAAGAAAGGAGGGGAGGGGATCCAGTCTATATTTTTTCATTTCCAGAATACTGAATTGTGAGTATATGACACTGGGCACGGATTCTTTTGTACTGTAAGTAATCAACCTAAAGTGATAGATGAAATAAATTCTCTGGTGTTAGGCCAGTGGATTGGAGATAAAAAATTGCAATTGGTGGCTGAATTAAGCCATACAATTACATGTATCTCAACAGTCAGGCTGGAGTATAAAGAGTTGTGTACATGTACAGATGAGTAAAAGAAAACAGTCTTCATTCAGCTTCTGTATCCACATTCATACAGTAGCAGTGAAATAAGCTGCAGGAACAGCAGCGTAGCATATTATTAGTTAGCTAGATACATTAATGCACTTTTTGAAACAGTTTTTAAATGTATGTGGAGTCCACTAATTATAGGGATGGACTCACATTTTGTGCTAGCGGTGAAATGTCTAGGTGAGTGTGCCCACCTATCCTTGAAGGTCTGGCTACGCCACTGCTCCAGAATATTTTTGGAAAGGACGTATACACTGTGTGAGAGTAGTGATTGTTGGCAATCTAGAATATCTATCACTATTATTGATAGCAATACTCATTTACCATGTAGTTGATGTTGTGAGAAAACACTGCTAGGCTCAGTCTGAAATAAAATTTTTAAATGTGTCTCATTCTATAGTTCCTATTGTAATTTACAGTAGGAAGCCATTTTCTTATTGTTTTGTGTACCTTTAGTGAATGAAGTCAAAACGGCACTCTCTGGGTATCTCCTTGTATTACTTTGCAAAAATTGGTCCATATACACTGTACATCACACAAACATTTTTTTCAGTCAGTACATTACACCACTATGTAGAGTTGTTAGACAAAGTGCTATGTACTCCATTCTTTTTATCTACATGACAAATAAACAGTTTACAAGTGTTTCTGGTATTAAGTGCAGGAACCATACGTGTGCTTATGTTTAATTGTGAAATATGCCATAAAGTAATGTCTTATGTTTTTGTACAGATGGTACTATGTTACTAAGTTGTGCAAGTGATTTTACCATTAAACTAATGGATATCACTAAGGAAATCATTATAATATCCTACTCTCTGACTAGCATTGTAAGGTACGACATATGTACAATACATATATACAATACATATATACAATTACATGAATTTGTATGCTTTACTGTACATGCATACATACAGGCTTGTATGGTCACACATGTTCAACCAGCAAATTTTATTTTATATGTCCAAGTACACAAAAAATTTTGAAATTATTTTCAACTAGAGTAGGGACCATAACACATCGGTTTAAGTACTGAAACAAGCTGGAGTAGTGCATGATATTAAATCACAGTAAAACAATAAGAAGTGTTATATCCCTACTGTTTTTGTTGACTTAACAAAACAATTATTATGACTGGTGAACCCACGCAAAGAAAGAAGTCAATTATCATCAAAAAGTGAAGTATCCATTATGCTTCGTTGTCAGCTATGTTACACTGAATTACAAATCAAAAACTGTTTGAAAAGCACCTCTGCAATCAAAGTAGCCACTATGAAAAATACAGACAATTTCCGTTACGAAGGGAAGACCACCAATCGACATGTATTGCTAACAATGGTACACAAAGAGGACACTGCTCCCTCACCATACTATTACCCCTACCACACTTACAACACTGGGGTTGTGCCACACCAAACGTGGGCTACTGTTTATCAATGTTACCACTAACTCTAGGGTTGTGCCACACCAAACGTGGGCTATTGTTTATCAATGTTACCACTAACTCTTACATAACCATACACAAATCGTAACTCCTACAAATTTACACTTGAAATGACAGAGTGGGGGCTTAGCTCAAAATAATAATAAAAAGAAATAGTAAATTTGTGACTGCCAAGCCCAAGGCAGCCACCAGGAAAAACCTGATAGGCTCTTTTTTTTTTTTTTTTTTGCCTACCAGGATAAACCAAAAATTGAGCTCCACTCATGTATGCATGAAAATCAACAAAATATTTAACAGTCAATTGAGCTTCCTCCAGCTGCTGGTCTGCTCAGTCCACTACCTACATAAAGACAGTCAAGGAAAAAACAACACGTCAGCATTATTCCAGGGAGGGAGGGGTAACCCACTCGTGTATGAACACGTGGGGTAGAGTGAACTTTAACACCTGTAACAACCCTTTTAAAGCCTACAGTCACGTGAGAGAGGCTCACGTGACCACCAATAGTATTCATGCGGGAGCTTATTTTCTGTCTAATTCATTGCATTCAACCGACAGAAAATACATCTCCCTCACCATACTATTACCCCTACCACCCTTACAACACTGGGGTTATGCCACACCAAACGTGGGCTACTGTTTATCAATGTTACCACTAACTCTAGGGCTACAAAGAGAGCGTTGGACACCAAGGATTACATTATAAATCCAGCTGTCTGGTAACAGACAATCTGCGCTCCACTGAATCATCTACATAGCCATCCTTGGCTTTCTCAGATTTCCATCGCCCATGGTGTTTGAACAATCTATCTGGAACTCCCACATTGGCGGCCATAGTTGCTCCGCCAGCTCGCAGACTATGCAAGCCAAAATCTGTTGGGTTATACCCAAGTTTGCGGATCTTGCTCTTGAATTGCTCCCACAAACACGTATAACTAATGCTGCCTGACTCCCGAAGACGCTCACCCATTTTGGACTTGCATATAGGACGGAACACAAATCTCTGCTCCTGCAGCAATGTACCAGACCTTCTCAAATAGTTCTCCAAATAAGTAACTGGACAGGTTGCCTTGCCACTCCTTGCAATAATCACCTCGTCCCCTTTCCTCAGCTGGTCTGTTTTACTATGGAGAATCTTGATCACCATGGCATCTTCTCTGATAGAAATATCACTGGTTTTGAGTTGAATTAACTCGCTGAATCTGAGGAACCCTGCAAAGGCAACAAGACATGCAGTGGTTAACCGCATATCAACCAGAGTGCCACTCTGTCTAGCATCATCTACCATTTACTCCAGCATCCTAACAGTAGCAGGACCTTTCTTATGGACTGGCCTAGCCAGCATTCTCTGTAACCCTTGCAAGGTAGCTTTTACCAGTGGAGAGCCCACAGGGGACATCGACCCTGCAGTGGAGTGTATCCACGCCAGAGCATTACAAGCCTCCTCTGCTGCTGACTTAGACTGCACTGTCTCACCTATATGTTGGAGATACACTGTACAATGCAACATGGGCTTCCTTAGCTGGCAGCACTGGTAACTGATGCTGAACTGCCCAGGATTTCCACCTCCTGAAGGCTCCCAAGTATTTCTTAGTAGTAGAGTCTGCTCGACTATGGAGCAACGTGTTAGGAAGCTTTCCAGCCAGCTCTTGCAGTGTAGGGTCCCGTAGCTCCCTCAATTCTAGCCAAGGTGCTTGTGAGAACACATCTGCAATACACAAACAGACATCAGTGAATTCCAGCATACCACCCCCACATATTTCTCCATTAATTTCTACATAATGATCCCAAAATTACTATCCAAGATCAAAGCCTTCCATAGGTTAACCTAATTGAGTACTTTCCTTGATCAACCCCTTAAAATGACTCCCGAGTAACTTTTATAATGTCCTATGCCTAAACCCAGTGACTGCTTTTAAGATGAACACTAACACCCCAGGCTGTGACCGTCCTTAGGTCAAAACACCAGCACTCCAGGCTGTGACCGTCCTTAGGTCAAAACATCAGCACTCCCGGCTGTGACCATCCTTAGGTCAAAACATCAGCACTCCAGGCTGTGACCGTCCTTAGGTCAGACATCAGCACTCCAGGCTGTGACCGTCCTTATCAAGACAACAGCACTCTCGGCTGTGACCATCACATCAGCATTCAAAGCTGTGATGTCCTTAGGTCAAAACATCAGCATCCCAGGCTGTGACCGTCCTTAGGTCCAAACATTAGTACTCCGGTCCAAACATCAGCACTCCAGGTTGGCTCACAAAGAAAACACACACACACTCAGCTGTGATCTTGCTTAGGTCCGGAACTAGACCCCCCCCCCCCCCCCCCCCCCATAGTCAAGTTGAATATACCTGGTAGTTTCAACCTGAAATGAAGACCCTATTGCATATAAAAATAGACTACCAACTAAGCCGTAAGGCCATAACTGTAGTATTTGGTACACCCTTGAACAAATTACTTCCTGAGCGGCCTTCTATAAACAGGCCCTCAATTCTGGGGAGCTCTCTAACCTCTTTCACAAACTCTGCTGGATGGACCCCATCAGGGAAAATCAAAGGCCATAAAGGTGCCGAGACCCATCGAGGAATAACTAGTGTCCCCTTGGCCCTTGTTACTCTGGCATGCTTCAATAGTCTGGGAACCAGGAACAGCAGGGGGCACCACCAGTTGGTATCATGGCCCCAGTCACATGTGAATGCATCAATGGCTTCAGCACCCGGACAGTAATAACGAGAGTTAAATCTTGGGACTTGGTTATTACACCAATCCGCAAACCTATCAATAGTATGTGGGCCCCACAGTCTGTCTAGTTCTTTGAATACCATAGGGTTCAGTGACCAGTCGTCTTAGTAAGTGATTCTACTAATGTAGTCCGCTATCTCATTATCTGCCCTAGGTATCCACTCTGGTTCCTGCCGGATTCTGGCTCCCACTGAGGTCTCAAAAATTGCCAGTGCTTCCTGCTGTAGAATAACTGCCACCTAATACTATCCTCACCACATTTTGATTATCAGTAAACCACCTAACTCTTTCATTTTGTAGCTTTGGACCAAACGACTCCAGGACTAGTCTGACTGCTCTAAGCTCTCGCCATGTAGAGCTTTGCTGGGCCTCTTCCCTGGACCATTGGCCATTGGCAATGAGGCCCCCATGCTCCACCGTGTACCCACCAAATCCAGTATCACTTGCATCAGAGAACACTACCCTGACCGCTGATGGTTTGGGCCATAAGTTTTGTCCATTAAACTCCCTTATTTTTGCCAACCATAACTTTAATTCACTCTTAGCTTCCATGGAGAGCGGCAATTGTGCACACCATGATCTTCTAGCATTCAGAACTGTATATATAGACTATTTTTAGACGCGCAACTGGCCCTATGGCCATTGACATGGCAATTAATTTACCAATTGCACTAGCCAACTTCCTGGCTGGGACAACAGGCTTCTCTGCTAATGATTGTAGCAGCTCACATGTACTCTCCAACTTTGAATCTGGTACTACCAGCTTACCCAATTCCAGGTCAATTTCAAAGCCTAACCAAACTAGTTTTTCCACAGGTGTCCACTGAGATTTAGCCTCATTGATTACCAGGCCAGCATTGCTCAGGTCATCCCGTATCTGTCTACCCACCCTTTCCGCCAATTCTGTGCCTTTAACTGCCACAATACCATCATCTAAATACAGGACAACCCTTAAGCCTTGGCCTCTCCAGTATCCAATAACAGTTTAGTGAAGGCATAGCATGCCGAGGACAGACCAAAAGGCAACACTGCAAAAACATAATATCGGGTCTTATCCTGCAACTCCCATGCGAAACCCAGATAAGTTTGGTGTGCTTCAAATATATCCAAATGGTGGTAACCAGATTTCAAATCAAATTTCATCAAGAGGTCCCTTTTTTCAAACATTAGCATGGCAATCCTTAAGTCCTCATATTTAAAATGATCCTTACGTAAGAACTGGTTTAGGTGCCTAAAGTTTAACACCAATCTCCGCTTACCCTCATGGTTTGATACCACTGATAGGGGACTACACACCACTGGTTTTAATTGGACCTCCCGTACACACCTATTATTTAGCAGCTCCTGTATACTCTCTGAAACAAAATCAAGGTGGTCCAAGGTGGACTTATGGTTACCCTGCTCAAATGGGGTTGGCATGTAATGTAGCTGCAATCTATAACCACTTTGAATCCAATCCAATAGGCTCACGTGACCACCAATAGTATTCATGCGGGAGCTTATTTTCTGTCTAATTCATTGCATTCAACCGACAGAAAATACTTGTACTGTAAGTCCCTGAAGAATGCATTGTACGTACTGTGTTATGCCAAAAGGCATGTGTCTGACTGAAGCAATGTCAAACAGTGAAAAAAATCAAGCCCATAACATAATACATTCGTTGCCTTGAAAGAAGTATTATACACAATGCGTGTTTTTGTGGTGACCTTACCAGGTGTCAGCACTGGATGATGAGGTAAGTAATAGGTCCTGGGGTGGTTGAAGGCATGTAGCCTTAGCCGTTATCAAGTTACGCTTGTCTAAAGGCATCAGTCAGTCAGTCAGTTACTCAGTAGTCAGTCACTAGATAATTCCGTTTACAGTGAACCTCAGTTACACTGTATCCGAACCCAAATGTGTCTCAGGAAATGGTAAAAGTATTCAGATAAGTGAATAGTTCAGATAACTGAAGCCATACATTTACTAGATGAATAAAAAATGGAAATAGGGATTGCTGAAAAAGCCACAAAACAAGAAGGGATCGCTGGGGTGGTAATTTAAACCACAAATCCTATTTTGACTCTCTGTCATAAATCTTTAGTTACATGCTCTGTCATTTTGAAGTGAGTCAAAATAGGGATTTGTGGTTTAAATTACCACCCCAACGATCCCTTCTTGTTTCGTGGCTTTTTTCAGCAATCCCTATTCCCATTTTAAAATTTCCAATTTTTTATTCATCTAGTTTGTGTACTTTTTGTTAATCCAGTAATGGCTTATGAAGGAAACTGTTGTGAATAGTGTAATTTTGCATTCTGCATAGTAACACCATCAACATTTCAGTACACACATGAAACTGATCAAATTGCAATGTGCATACAGACTGAGAGTCTCCTAATATGAGCTACAGTTTACATTACTGGTGCATTTAATAGCTGTCAAATTCAGTGCAATGATTGTTGTTATATACTTGACTGCATTATTAGAGTATTTATATGAATGCTCTATTAGAGTATTTAATCTGGATAACCCGCCCACGTACAATAATCACAGCGAAAAATCACCTTGCAACAAAGCCATCAGCCCAGATTAAGCTTCCTGACCTATACTGAGTTTAATAAAGACAGATTCTATTAGCCATAAGCAGCGCACACCAAAAATCCAAACTTTGAGTGCGATATTGTATGGCTTCTTGAACATAATGGCATTTTGGCAAGAAAAAACGGCCTGGTTTGCACTGTTTCCATCCGAAAACGAAATCAAAAATAGGTCATGGACACGCACAATGATCCATTCAGCAAGTCTTGCTACTTTTTATCCCAGGATTCTCCTTGTAAACTTCACTATGCCTGTGAAAGAATAATATTATGAATAATATGAACAAACGAGCATATTTCAGTTTTGTCTGAAATACACATACTGTTTCCTTTTCACTTGATACTTACTAGTGGACCTATACTCATTGCAAAGAACCACCAGAGGGTTGTTTTGAGCTGAAGGATGCTTTTCAAGGTGGTTTTTAGGTGTGCGTTCTATTAGGATTTTTGCAAAAAACATGGGCAATCCCTATTATGAACCCACTATCGTGGACAAACGGGCATATTTCAGTTTTGTCTGAAATACACATACTGTTTCCTTATCACTTGATACTTACTGGTGGACCTATACTGATTACAGAGAATCACCAGAGGGTTGTTTTGAGTTGAAGGATGCTTTTCAAGGTGGTTTTTAGGTTTGTGTTCTATTAGGATTTTTGCAAAAAAAAACGTGTCCTATTATGAACCCACTATCGTGGTTCATGATAATTATACAGAACTCTGTTGAAATACTCTAATACATAGCCTTCTGTATTAAATTTTTCTTGTTTAGATGTTTTGCTTGGGATGATTCTGTGGTTGTTGGTGGAACAGATGCTGGAAATGTTGTGATCGTACAATTATATCCCTCTCTCAAAATAATAAACATGTTTGGTGGATCTTCAGGTATGCAAGTATTACTATTATGGTACATATAATTAGAGCTGTACCGATAATCGGATCGGCCGAAGTATCGGCCAGATATGGCATTTTTTGCCAATATCGGCATCTGTACAGAACAGTACGTGGGATCGATATCGATATTTATACAGCAATAGTTTGTACATAAACGGATTATAATATTGGTTTTCTACATTATCCATGTGGCTGTTCAGTGGCAGTGGCTTATTGTTCACTCTGCAGCAAGTGCTACACTGTGAGAAGCCATACAAGTACATGCAATTCTAGTGTTTGTTGCTGGAAAGCTTATCAGTCTTAAATGAAACAGTTATTATATATAGTACCTTTGTAATATAAAAGAACAGTCACAGGATAACCAAAGAAACCTACTGTACCAGCCTTCACACAAACCAACAAAATGCGGAGTAATGCAGAAATATCCGTTACGGCTTCATGGGAGTATGCATAAAAATGTTTGTGGGTGCCTAATTGTCTGGATTGCACAATAGAAACCCAAGCCACTATCACCACAGGCATAGAGTGAGCAATGAATATATCCACATGTTGTTGTAGAAAGGTAAATGTACACATTTGCATAGATTATCTATGACTTTTGTTTGTAATGCAAATATCGGATCGACTATTGGTTATCGGCTTCTTTTGGTGGTATCCATATCGGATATCGGTACATGCAAAAAAAAACCATATCGGTACATATCAGTACAGCTCTACATATAATGTAAGGGATTAAACTGTGTCACTTTTGTCAACTGCAAAGACCAGTTATATGTATTTGACTAAATTATTAGGAGCTTTTCATACTACCAATATAAGGGGTACATGTATGTTTTGTAGCAGGCTGGAAATTGCATGCTTTGCATTAGTATTATTACATGTGTAATGTAGCTCCCAGCACCATTGAATTAACATTTTGTAGGTACAATTACCAGCATAGATGTTTCTCAAGATGCTGCCACCATTGCATTTGGTACAGAACACAGAATTATAGAAATTTGGACCAGTAACACTAAGTAGATTGTACTACATACATGTATATATGTTTTAATATATACAATACATTTGTTTTATTTGTGACCGAGTCTGATAAAATGGGGCTTATAGCTGGAAATTACATGTGTTTGCTTAATAATGTGTATCTCTGTTTCTGTGTAAGATAAAACATTTCGTGTATCTCCGTTTCTGTGTAAAATAAAACATTTCTGTAAGTTTCAGTTAAATCTCTATCAATTTCTACATCAGTAATGAAAAAATTAAATAGTTATCATATCCATAGAAAAAGGTATAAAATTTCAAACTTTGAGATTATGGTCAAAATTTGACGGGCTATAAGCCGCATTTTGTCAGACCAGGTCACATTTATTGAATTGTTGTGCTGTATGTGTATGACCTACATCAGGTTGCCTTTCAATACTTAAGGGCTCCTGCCTTCCTCACCCAGTGGAATTGCTAACAATAAGTTGCACCTCCTTTACATCATTATGTGTGTTTTAAATTATGTGTACATACCCTGTATATACCTAAAATGCATTTACACTAGTTAATAGCCACTATTCTTGTTCTTATTATATGTGACCAGATCTGCAAAAACCCAACATAATGGTGCAAGCCTAAATTTTCAGTATAGGCTATTGATAGCAATGCGTAAAATATTTGCATAAATCGTAAAATTTTAAACGCTTTGTTCTCTATGAAGAAAGGGTGCAATAATAAAAACAAGGGTACCATCTTATTCGCCTACTCAAGAGGAGTTCGAAATTCTTTGTTTCGTAGCAGTAGCCTAAAGGATATGCGAGTTATGGGTATGTCATGTCGAAGCGGTCGTATGCGATCGATTTTTTTTCACTGATTTCGTCTCTGTATGTGGTGAAGAAAGGTGGTAGGAGAAAAAACTCACCATGTAATGGGCTCCCCTATTCATGGTGAACACAATGGCGTAAGTTGCAACTCTGTACTGCATTACGTTTGTAAGTTACAGTCGATTGTAAGCACCTGTAATTTATTTTCCCAATACTTGCTGTACAAATCGATCTTTCAGTTGCTGCTACTTGTAGGGCTGTAACTCCAAAAGTTGGTGGCATACAAGGCTGAAACTTGGCCAGAGCATGCACTCAGCTAAGAAGATTATAAATATTCAATAATAAAGAATTTGAAAAATTTAATGCACCATTATGTCAGGTTTTTGCAGATTCGGTCACATATGTATATAATCTGCCTCCAGATAGTAGTCACATCGCAACATTGTCAGAAGAGCCGCTCTCAGGTTAGAGCATAACTTGTATCTGAACATGCTGATGCAAATGCTAGCAAGACATGTTTGAAACAGAAAACATGCGAATGAGTTGTTTTAAATGAGTTTCACTTTAAAAGTAGCATAATTTACTGAAGGATCGGAAGAGATAAAGATGCAGTCTCGTCACTCTTGTGTCCAGTTGACATAGTCCACTGAACAAGGCCAGCACTACTGATACAGCTAGTGCTACACTGCCTTTTGTGTAAGATCATTTTTATGTGATCCTATACATACATGTACACTGAGACCACTCAGTGTAATGTCAGCTAAATGCCCGCCTACTATTAAACTAATACTGAAAAAATATTATCCATTTGCACTTACAGATTATGCTATTAGACTATTATTTACCCAGATCATCCTTTTATTTTTAATAGTTAGAAACCTACCATGAGAATCTTCATAATTTTAAAGCCACGAAAATCTGAGTGGGCAGCCTCTAACTGACTTAGAAAATGAATGGTGGAGTTTATTAATATTTATACTAGTAGATAAGATAGATTGATTGTGGGTTGAGTATAAGTTCAACATCATGGCATATAGGGTGGTCTTGGAGCATGCCCCTCAAGGTTGAAATTTTACCCTTTGAGATGGAATCTAAGAGTGATTTCAACTTGGGTTCACATTTCATAATTATTTTATTTGACTGTTAGAGGTGACTGCTCTATTAGAGTATCTCAATCTTGATACTTGTTCTTGACTAACAAAGTTGCATCTAAATACATGACACCCAGGAAATTTTTGAATGTTAGACCCTCTGAAATTGTATGTGTGGCTGATTTCAGCAGTTTATTACAATAATACTGTTACTGAATATTGCCTGACACAGTGCTATATAATTGGTAACTAGAGTATCTCAAGTTTGATGTTTATAGAGTACAGTTGTTGATGGGCCAGGTTTTACAGCTACCCTCCTGCTGAACTATATTATACAGCCTGTACAGCAGTTATGCGCAGCACACATGTACTGTGCGTGTACTGAAATACATGTAGTAGCTACACAGGATCTTAGAATGCAGCTCCCTAGTCTGGCGTCGCCGATCCTATGTAGGCGCTTATACAAGCGCCCTGAACGCTTATATAAGCACCCCGAAAATTTACTTACGTGAAATACTATAGCTGGCACTGGTGTCCTGTATTGAGGTTTGAATAGTAAATTCAAATAAAAATGATAACCCTGTGTTTGTCCAAACATGGAGATCAACAGAAAACATTTCCCAGTTGTTGTCCTTCCACTAGTTAGTGAAATGAAGTGGGTATCACACTTAATAGTAGATCAAATAGTAGATCATTCATACATAGATTATTCATACATGTACACAGATCATTCATACATGTACACCCTTGTATTTTATTATATCCTTTTGTGGCTAAGAGCACAGAACCCTTTATCATCCTTTGGGTACACCACTGTTAATAGAAATTAGAATGTAATATATGAAGATTTCATGAGAGGCTACTAGATTGCAATGTTGTATGTACGAAGTTTGTATACTTGATTAAATTATTACAATCTTTATATATATAAGTACAGATATATGTAGTACTATTATACATATACAGTATGTACATTACAATAATTCATTTATCTGGTGCCAGCGAAGATGATGAATTGAGAAGTTTATCTGACAAGATGGCAAACTGATCTGTAGGGATATTAATGTAATGTTTGCACATATAAGTATTTCAGAGCATTTAAGTAATAACCCTTTGACAGGTAATGTCATACAGTATGATAGTACTAGGCACCGGCCTATTATGCCCAAAATTTTACCTATTATGCTTTTGAGCATTGCTCAAAAATTATTAAGCCTATTATGCTCTAGAACTGACTGTTTTATTGGAGTGTATCAGCCTTTCTTGACTGCTCTATTAGAGTAAGTGACTGCTCTATTAGAGTACCTCGATCTTATTTCTGCAAGGTGTGAATAACCAACAAAGAAACAGTTTAACAAGTTATATTACGTGTTTTTAAATATGAAATGCACTAATAACACTATTGGCAGTGAATATTTGCTTTCTTTCAGATGCGCATTTAATTAATTTTTCAAACATCGTCCCTATTATGCTGGCATTATGCTTGATGCTTTTGGTCACCTATTATGCTTTAAATTATGCTGGCATAATCGGCTGGTGCCTAGATAGTACTGTATAGTAGGGACAGTGAATGTGTGGGCGTGGTCCCGTGAATGTGTGGGCATGGCCCGTGATATAATATAACCCAAAAACCTGCCTCAATTTTTCCTCACAACAACATGACAGTATTGGTTGCGTAAAATCAAGCCTAAAAGTGTCTTCAGATTGACTCGAAAGGTTTCTGTCAAGTTGCTACAGAAATTTTTTTTTAAATATTTACCCAACGGAATTTTCTAATGCCTGCATGCCTGACGCCTTCAGTCAAGCGTAGCGGAAAACTGGCTACAGCTACAGCCCTAATTCTTTCACAGAAATGTTTCTAATTCTTGGTATATTGCTAAACATACAATGCTTGCGCTATTGTCTTACCTTTACCGTGGTCAACAGTTGAGGTTCTCCACTGATAGTGTTAATAGACTACAGTATGGCTTCCATCAGTGGGTGTATATTGCATCAAACTATTCGAATATGCATCGTTAGTTTAGCATTGCACCAAACTATTTGAACACATGTGGCTCAGTGGTTTTCAAAGTTGATAGCTGATATCGATCAGTGAGAACAACTCGTGGCGAAGTAGCCACATGTACTGTAAGTCATTTAAATAAATAACATCATTAAAACCGAGTTGGGTTCTGCTTTACAAATTATCCAGACCTGGACTGGATCATGTGCTAAATTAATTAGTGTAACGATGTGGACGTGTATAACACGTCATAGCATAGCCCCACTTCTTTCGTGAGCCACGCCCACTTATGTAAATTACTGTCTAGGCATATAGCACAGCAAAAACAGTGTTCCAATACTACATATGTGACCAGGCCTGCGAAAACAGGGCATGTGGGCACAAACTACACCCTGTCATGCTACAGGCCATATCTCAGTATTGCAACAGAATGTGTGCATTCTGTAACTTGCATTATAAACTCAATTAAATACTTACTAAGTGATAAAAATTTCATTGCCATAGCACATAGGTATTAATCAAGAAGTTTGAAAAAGTAGGCAAAATCATGTGCCCACATTCCCTGTTTTCGCAGGCCCAGTCACATATTCTAACCCCGTCTTTATTCAGTATTGGAACAACTATTTTTAAAAACTCCCTATAACGAGACAAAACGAACCTCAAATCTATAAATGACTCTAATGTTATTCACTATTTGGGGCTGTGTTTTCGTTTGAGCCTAGGTATAATTTTTGGACTATTAGTTCCAACACCATAACATACAGTAGACGGAATAAATACAGTCAGTATTTGTGTATGAATTATGCTGTGTAGTAGCCATGCTCAGTTTTAGGTATGCACGAATCCACATCCGTTAGCTTATATGTAGAGCCATGCCCACTATTAGGCCTGCGCCGATTATGCCAGCATAATTTGGGGCATAATAGGAAGCCAAAAGCATCAGCATAATGCTAGCATATTAGGCAAAAATTTTGTGCATTGGTTATGTGAGAAGCTGAAACTCTGCCTATTTTGTATGATGCAGAATGGGATAGTGTGCAAACATGGTAAAAATCAGATTTACAGCTAAGTTGTGAAGAAAAGATTAGTTGAAGATCGATATACTCTAATAGAACAGTCACCGCATAATGAAATATCCAATAGAAAGTTCACAGATGTATTAGGTAGTCTAATAGAGCAGTCAAGACACAATTTTATATGAGCATATTTGGAGCATAATGGTACACAACTGGGCATAATTGGAGCATAATAGGGGAAATTTTGGCTCAAAAGCATACATAATAGGCAATTTCAAAAGCATAATAGGCTCAGGCCTACCCACTATTCAGTTGTTATTGTATGAGTCATAATCTAGTATATAGTGCTGTGATTAACTCTATATATTGTGACTGGTTTGGTGAAAAGCAGGCTATTTAGTGGTCATGAGCTTGCAAAAAAAAGATTTACAAACAAGCAAGTATAATGCACAAGCACAGTAGGGATATTCACTTCTTATTGTTTTATAGTATTTGGACATTACGTACTACTCCGATCCAGCTTGTTTCAGTACTTTTTATTGCAGTACTATATATACACTGTCCCTACTCTAATTTAAAATTCCTAATTTTTTCTTATACTTGTAATATTAGTTGGACATATAAACACATGGACTTGATTAACTTTATAATTATACTGTATAGTAGGGACCACAAAGGTGTATGTGTGGCCCATGAAAAAATCACCTACAAACCAGCCTCACTTTTCATGAACAACGATGAAGCTGTATTAGTAAAACTTAGCCCAAACAAACCTTCACATCGACCAGAAACGCTTTCAACAAATTGCTATGAATTTTTTTAAAAAAACATTAAATGGAATTATTTAGTGACTGAGTAACTGACCGACCGACTGATGCCTTCAGACAAGAGTAACTCGATAATGGCTAAGGCTACGGGCTTAATTTTTTCACTGTTCGATGTTGCTTCGGCCCGAGAAGTTCCTTTAGGCATACCACAGTACATACAATGCATTCTTCATGAACTTGCCAGCATCCTCCTTTGTGTCCCATTCATCTTTGCTGACAGCGAAAGGTGTCAATTTGGTAGTAGTGCATGATGGCTTCCCTTTGTAACAAAATTGTCCGTATTTTTCATAGCGGCTACTTTACTTGCAGAGGGCTTTTTGAGCAGTTCTTGATTTGTAATGCTGTGTAATGGGCTGAACATAGCTGACAGCAAAGCGTAATGGATACTTCACTTTTCAGACAAAAATTGATAGCTGGGGGTATAACCAAGGCCAATATTGCCTTCATGAAGTACGATCCTAAAGGCTTCCAATAAAATGTTACGAAATTAAAAATAAATTCAATGGAATTTTCTACTGATTGCCTGCCTACCTGCCTGCCCGATGCCTTCAGGCAAGTGTAACTCGATAAAGGCTAAGGCTAAGATGCATAACGCCCAAGATTTGCCTTTTGGCACACCACAGTATGTACAATGCACGCATCATAGACTTACCTTTGTCCTCCTTTGTGTCGCATTTCTTTTCGCTGACAGCCCAAGGTGTCGATAACGGTAGCATGATGCATGGCTTCCCTACAGTACGTTTTTAACCGGGAATCGTTCATATTTTCTGTAGTGACTGGATTGATTGCAAAGTGATTTTATGGCATGCCGTGATTCTAACACTGTTCTTCGTTTGTAATGCTGTGTAACGAACGGGTTGAACATAGCTGAAAGAGAAGCGTAATGGCCACTGCACTGTCGAGTCAGTAATTGATAGTTAGGACGTGCGAACTGTACTTTCATAGTGACTGGATTGATTGCAGAGGCACTTCTTTTACTGTTTTTCGTTTGTAGCGCTGTGCAACGGGCTGAACATAGCTGAAAGCGAAGCGTAATGGCCACTGCACTTTTTAGAAGCAGTATTTGATAGCTGGGGTATGCATTCAGATGAAAACATTAATTAATATGACGCCATCCTATCTTTTAATGCGGTATATATGCGTGGGTTCACCAGTCATAATAATGTTACAAAAAAGTAACAAACAAGTTTAAGGAAAAATTAGGAATTTGATTAGGGATCATAGGAAAAAGGTAAGGAAACAAGGGAGGTCGTCTACACCTGCAGATATACTAGTGAACATTTCTATCCCTAATTCAGTCTTGGTCTTGGGTTTAGGGATTAAATGTTCACTAGTATATCTGCAGGTGTAGGCGACCTCCCTTGTTTCCCCACTTACTTTTTTCCTATGATCCCTAATCAAACTTAAAATTCCTCATTTTTCCTTAAACGTGTAGACATACATGTACAGCTGTACATGAATGCATACATACAGTAGCAAAACTGTAAAATGAATTGTGTCATCTAAATACTTTTTATTTTAAACTTACCATTTAATTTTGTTAAAATTTTAGGCTTCAAAAAACCTCGGATTGTAACAAAATAAATGGGCACACCAATTAACACTATTCCCAGAGCTGCAAACTGATATGTGGAATCAGCTGGACTACTGAACGGTACTAGTATAAGAGCCACTCCACTGACTGTCATTAGTATTGGAACAATTATCCATATCTAGTTAAGAAAGATACAATTCAGTCTATACATGTTCTTAATTTATGTTTTACATAATAACAATAACACCATAAACAATAACAGTAATAAAAGCATTAGCACTTATCATAGCAGTGTGTACCTGCACTACTAGCACAAGGAAATGGGCTTAACTGATACATGGTATGGTAGACTATAGCTACTTCCTGTAACTGTCTCAGTAGACAATGGGATATATACGTATTAAACAGCCCCAAAATCTATTTGTACAGTAACTAATAGGAGCAAAAAAGGGTGTGATAGGGTGCATAGTTCCCCTTACCACTCTCAAAATTAGGGCTGAGCAATATCATCATTTTAGTACTATATAATTATTTTGAAAGTATCAAGATTGCGATATTTATCCCTAATATTAACCATTACTTCTGTACATTAGAAAATTTTATGTAATATTTCCTTTGATGTCTGAAGTTACTAAATCCAACAGAAACTTGTGGTGGAGTTACTAAATAGTTAGTAGGGCTGGGAGGAATATTGAAATTTACCTTCGAACATTTTCTAATAAAATGTTCGAACATTCGAAGCTTCGGTGTTAGCTATACAAGCTACAGGTTTTCTTGCATTTATGCACATCCTTCTTAAGTTTTATCTTTCTAATCTTATTTAATAAGTTTGTAAGCATTTGGAAAGTGCATAGCAGCAGTACTGAATGATGTGATCGATCGATTGCAAATGGGCATGTTCGCTATACTGCAATCATGCATAGGTAAACACCAACTAATGGCTAAAAGGATGTTTTCCATGCATTATCTCACTTTATAAGCTGTTTTAAGGCTACAACTACAGTAGCAAGCTAGACTGTGATGGCTTAAAAGTGGGTGTGGCACATGAAGATCAATTGCTAAGAGACGAACATTAATCACGCAAGATGCATAAGCAGCTAAAATAAAGATAACATTTATTTGTAATTCTTTTATAGACTATCAGTGCAATACAAAGCTTTGAAGGTACTTTTAAATTTGAAGTTTATTTAACCTTTGAACCCATGAAACATTGGAAGCTTCATCCCAGCCCTAATAGTTAGTAACCTGTGGTCTCACCGGTGGTTGTTTACTAGAAGTATTTATAATGTAAGGAAGGAATTTCATTGTGGAATACATGATTGTACCATACATGTTGAGCTCTACATGTAGCATGTCAGTAAACAGAGGTTGTGTATGCATGTTACGATATATATGTATTTAAACCCCAGTGCGTGGGAGTATCAAAGCGCCGCACTGGCTTATAACTACCATACAGCTAGACAGAGCGGCACTGCTACTGTACAATATATTAGTTATCACCCAGTGATAACTAACTTATCACCCTGTTGCGGAGCCACTCAGTCTCTTTCGTGACATCATAATAACCGCGAATGGCATTGTTTACCGATGGAACAAAGAGCCAAATAAGGAAATATTGATACAAAACACACCAATACAGCACTTAAAAACTACCTAAATCTTACAAGAAAACTGTTAATTCTTTACACAATAACACTACACGTTACCAATACGATAGTTTAACAAATGTCAAGAATAGTACGTGACGATTTTCGCTCCAGCAATCACTCCCAACAGTCACTATGGTGAAGAACTAACTTCCTCTAGCTTCATCGTTCTATCTTGGACTATGGTAGCCACTTGTTGGTCTTTATTTTTCTCTTGCACACCACGCGACACCACTATACCAATTTCTGACGAAGGTGAATCGTACCTGGAACCGCTGCTTCATAACACCGCCCTTCGCTACAGTTTAGTAGGCAGTATGTAAGGTCTCTCTTGTGGCTACGAAGTAGAATCTCCACAATTCGGACGAAATCTTGAGCACAGTGACAGGAACTCAAACCGGAACTTAATTTACTATCCGTAAAATTCTGCGCACTCCCGCGCACTGGGATATAAAACAGTTATATCCCGTATACTCGGATGATATCATTGTTATTACACTCGTCCTCGGCTCCGCCTCGGACTCGTGTAATAACAATGATATCACCCTAGTACCGGGATATAACTATAACTTGCAGCCTCACTATAACAAACATGTCATTGGTTCATGTAGATGACATGCACCTCAATTACATGCAACACTCATGTATCATTAAACATTCATATATACATGTAGGTGGCTCGGTCACATGTATGTTTACATGCACAACATTTTGAGTAGGGAAATAATGATACATACAGTACCTTGAATGGTCTCTTCTTTTTTACTGTAAACCTCATAATGATCAAGGCAACAAAGCATAGTGTATAAAACACCCAAACAGCAGCACTAACACCATTTAGTAACTCTATAATTCCTCCAGAGAATATCAAAATACTAGTAATTACAGTCTATGGAGAAAACAAAACATGACACTGAAGTGCGTATACAGAGGGCAGGCTATATTAATTTTTATGCTTGCAATATAGATACAGTACTGTACTAAAGCCTAATATCATACATATACAACATACATAGTTATACAGAGAATTAGTGTTTTCTTGCACAATACACATTAAAATAAAAGACAATGCTTATTCCTTTGGTGGCTATCATGTTACATAAATGCTGCTAATTATATGTGATGTTTTGTTAGGTGGTAGTCAAGATTACAGCCAGCACTGATCACTGGTGTATATGTAATATATACATTTATATTTTTACGTTCATGACAGTGAAGTCTCACTAACATCACAGGAAGATTTGCCATTGAAAACCTAATGAAATTATTTGAAAAACCTGTGAAAAGTTAAAATTACTTCGTTGAATTTTTATTTTCAAAGCATTTAGAAAAAACCAATGAATGTCCAATGAAAATGTAACAGGGTGAACATTTGTTTACAATACTGTGGTCCTTAAAGAATTAACTAATGAGGTTTCCTTGTCCGACACTCTGATCTGCACATCTGCCATCCTAACCACAGTTGTAGACTAGAGACTAAACTACACAGTGCATAACCACCACAATAATAAACCCACATGTGGCATGTGCCCTTTGGGTTCCAAAAATTGTTTGCAAAAAAGTACTAAACACACTAGTGTAAAAATCTGTTAATGAAGCAGGGATCCAAATGATAGAAGAGAGATACAAATCTAATATTACAACATAGCTATGCAGGAAATTTCATTTGATAACATGGCAATGTAGGGACTTTCCCACATAGTTATATTGCAATACATTACATGCTTATCATCACTCGTAGCTCTCTTGTTTCACTGTTTTTTATCACTTGAACTCATTTTTAAACTATAATAATGTGCTAAAGTGGAGTACATTATGGTTAACTCTCAATATACGTATATTAATTTACTTACGTGAAATACTATAGCTGGCACTGGTGTCTTGTATTGTGTGTGAATACTTGCTAGAAATTTGGGGTACATCCCATCCCGAGCAGCAGCATAATTTAATCTGAAATAGAAACATATGTATGTACAGTACATACAAGCATACTATACACATACAGTAGTACAACAATAGGACATGACAGATGTGCCAAAAGAATCCACACAACAGACTCATGTATTATACTACTACATGAAGTAGTAGACAGATGCTAACAGCATCATTGAGAAATGATGATTGGCTCCATCAAATTGTCAAGTGGCAGTGGTTTATGACATAACTAGTTATGCCACACCTACTGAACTGAGTGATACTGTTTATACACCTGTACATACACTGTAGCTACAAAATTACTTGTCATTGTTGGCCTGTACCCCAAATGCCTTTTACTACTAATCACCTTGGCTATCCACTATCTCTCTTCTACAGTCTCCTACTTTCTCATACTGCTGGCATCACAGTTTTGAGTGTGAGCAAGAAAGAAATCAATACAAAACTGTAGAAACACGAGCAAGAAGTCCAGTAATCTATACTGTGAATTTCATTGTGACATTGATGGAAACAGAAATAAAGAAGTCCAGTAATCCGGAAGTCTACCATATATATATATATATGTAAACCAACTTTGAAAATTGAAAAGTTATTGTGTCCTGTACTAAGATCGACATCCAATGCAACATGCACATAACAAAATACAAAATTGAAACCTCACTTAGCGGCCAACTCTATAATAAGATCACCTGGCCACTGCAGTAGTTCCCAAATACTGCTACGACGTACTTCATTACCTCATCAATAAGGGCACATATCCCATTACCGAGGCCATATCATTTGTTCCCATTTTAATTAACGAGGTTTCACTAAAATGCAGTACAGGACAGAATCAGTTCATTTGTCACAAATAGTACAAACATGTAACAAAGTATATCCTTACCTAGAAACATAAAATATTCCACCATTTGCTGCACCAAATGTAGAGCATGCCACTATCAGTGGAATAATCACCAAACCAGTCTCCTTCATGGTTTTATATCCAAATGGCTAAGCAACAAAGTCACATTAATGCACTTAATAATTTATTTATAACACCATATCTATTCTATGTACACTGTTTACAAAAATACATTCATATGTCAAATACCAAGTCTACGATAATTCCAGTCATCATAGTGCATACATTTGCATTACTGGTTTAATGATCTGTTGCAAGTTACATACACATTAGTCAGACACAAAACTATTTTACGACTAGCTAGCCCTGTAAAAAGCCCCGTTCAAGGAAAGTCATCATAGTGCATACATTTGCATTACTGGTTTAATGATCTGTTGCAAGTTACATACACATTAGTCAGACACAACTATTTTACGACTAGCTAGCCCTGAAAAAAGCCCCGTTCAAGGAAAGTTTCAGAACTTCATGAAAGAATACCGATATAACAAGTAAGGCTAGCACTGGCCTTTGTAGTGGTTTGGGAAGTTGGTCTCAGGTATGTTTCAACATAATGTTCAGTGACAATTAGATGCTAGCTTAATAGGCTAGAACCCTATAAGCCATTAAGGCATTGCCCATAAACATGACAGACTCAGTTTAACTGTAATTTTCATTGTTTGTGCCAAATAACCAAACATACTATTACTGTAATGTTAAATGTCCATATAATTAGGTGCACATGCAACTGGAAGCACTACACCAGGTGTCAAGTTGCTTGCAGTGATTAACAATATACTTTGCTATTATTTACACTCACTAGAGTTTCAACAAGTAATAAAGTGTATAGGTCTTTACTCTTTAGATACAATAAAAGTCTAAGTATGGGAATCACCATAAACAAAGGCATCAGAGCAAAAGTGAAAGTGGTAAAGCTCAGTCCTAAGGCAGCTACAGTCTAGGGAAGTCTATTTCCCCAAGAAAAAAAAATCACATTTTTGAAATGCTATTATTGATGGAAGCAATTTTGAGCTGCAATACTGTGTGCAAGGTGTTAGTTAGCTACGTAGCTACCTGACAAGCATTCATTGTCAGGGGTGTAGCCAGACTTTTGGTGATCTAGCTATATATTTATAGCAAGCCAATATGGGAAAGACTGACATACCTGAACAACTAGCATGCCAACCTGGGGGGGTCTGGCGGTATGCCCCCCCAACGTAGACCCTTTGAAATTGAATCTGAGTACTTTCAGCAGCTTATCACAGCATATTTATCAATAAGCTGTATTAAGGTGACTGCTCTATTAGGGTATCTTGATCTTGAATTTTATGGCTTTCTGTTAACTATATACTAGAGCTCGGCGGTATTGAAATTTGAATACACAGTACTAGTAACAGGAAAATATCGCTATATATTGGTATATAGTTAGCTTGGTATTGTAACTATTGCATCATTTAGGTATCATCCCAAAAACCAAAAAATATATAGTACAGTACAAAGTAAGCATGTGTTGCAATGTGACAACCTCAAGTTTTTGTTCAGGGTGTGTCTGCTAAAACATCAACAAATTGGATAATTAAACACCAAAGGCTGGATTAAAAGCAATCCTATACCAGTATTCATCGATATACTGGTATTTCGATATAATTGGTTATCAAAAGCTGTCACAGTATGATAATCGGCTATGATAATGTATCATAATAAACAGTATTACTGATATATTGCAGAGCTACTACATACCACCTAGGCAAAATTTAAACATTATAATATCATCTAAAACAGTTTATTAGATTAGCTACTATTGCCTGACTGCTATTGTATATTAGAGTGACTGTTCTATTAGTATCTTGATCTTGAAGTGTATAATTATTGATGCCCGGCCAAGTTCTGGTTATGCTTCTCATCATTATTAGGGAATGGACATTGACATAAAAACATCTCTGTTACCATTTGAGTTTATTAAATAAGAGATGATGAGAAAGAAGGCCAAAGTTAAGTAATTATTGTAGAGGCGCTTAATACTAAGTAGACATTAAGCTTTTTCTGGGTGAAAGACAGTGCTAATTGTTTCTATCAATTGTTGTATGTTTACTATTTTTAGTTTTGGCTTCATCAAGTTTGAAGTTTTTTTCATTCCAGCCAAAAAAAAAAAAGTGGTGAGGTCACACCTACTTTGATGCAATTGACCATAAACATTCAAATTATTGCAGTTTTTATTCAAACATTTGAACCTTTCATTCTAGCATTCAAGTATCCATTAAATACTATGCATATGCGACCAAGGTACAGCCTGCAATATCTTAATATAAGTGTATCTGACAGCTGCTACTTTATGTATGTACAATAACAGTGCAGTAGTTATACTCCATTAATTACTGAGCTGTACATAACATAGTAGGAGTAATATCGTGTAATAGGTGCATATGTATGTTGTAAGATACGTGCATATACATCTGTAATCCATATATACATGTAGGGTGGCACAAGAAATATACAACTTACGATTGCAATAGCTTCAGACTCAGAATTGATTATTTCATCAATAGAAAGTACGGCAAAAAATGATACATTAATCAGAATATAAACTAGTATTATTAATGGGATTCCAATCAATATGGCTCTGGGAAGAGTTCTAAACAATGACAAATTGACCAATTTAAACAGTAGTGTCAGGAGCGTATAAGTGCTGCACATTGCAGTGATTATAAGCTCTTGGTATTATAGATAACACACAATGTGAGACTTTACATGAACCATGATAGTTGGTTCATAATAGGGATTGCCCATGTGTTTGCAAAAATCGAAATAGAATGCACACAAAAATCACCTTGGAAAACATCGTTCAGTTCAAGAGTCCTCTGGTAGCTCTTTGTATATACAATATGCTGCTGTTCCTGCCCTATTGTTATCATTGGTAATTATACTTGGTTGTATGTGCCCTGGGCCTAAATATGTAAATAATTCAATACTGAATTAATGTTTGAAAAAACTGCAAGGACTACAAACTTGCACTAACCGGGGGTTGGATCATTGGTGAACAAAGGCACAAACGTATAATAATCAGGAGTTATCGTGTCAGTGATTGAAATGGTACAGCAATTCTATTCCGTGTCCATCAAAACAGCTTAGCATATTATGTGCATTATTCCAATGCCAGTGTATATTTTGAATAGGTGTTACTTTCAAAAAAAAAATCTAGAGAGTCAAAGCAACGAGCCATCATCTATGAAAGTAAACATAGAATGTTAGTGTTATTAGCTACACTTCAGAGCAAATTGTTTTGAAGGACACCAAGGTGGCTTAATACCACCTGCTTTTCAGGCATTGGAAAGATTCTGAAGGTATTTGCAAGATATGTAATGTAGCAAGAAAGGTGGAAATAAGTCTATTGTATTATGTAAAGTATTGTACAATAGAGATACTCTAATAGAGCAGTCACTTAACTATGACATAAAACACACTTAATTGTTAGTAAAGTAGCAATCAGTTTTATACTACAGGTGTACGCATTGTTATGTACACTTTATTCTATGGTAGCTACACACTGTATATGCCTTGCTAGGTTTTTATGTCGGTACATGTATTTGGTTGTATGTGACACAGTCCTAGTTATTCAAGCTACTTAGTACTAGCTAGAATAATAGGAATTGTGGTCAAGATTGCATCATAAATAAATAAAAATTAAAGAAACAATGAATTCACATTTGAGAAAACAAGGCCTAGCGCAGTGCACTAACCAAGATTATGATCAAAGATACAAGTGTATAATGATTATGTTTCTCCGTGTTGGTGGGTGAAATGGTATGACAGTCATCAATTAAAACAACTTAACATGTGATGTGCATTCCATTGTGGAGATGTGTTTGCTCATCAATCCAAGTGAGATGATGGATCCTAGAGAGATGACAGGCTGGAAAGTATATGTACAGTGAGTTAGTGTTGATTCAGGGCCGGAGGAGGAAAAATTGAGTTGGTCAGGCCATTGTATATGCTGAAGTTGCTACTATATACATGGTGCTGCCAATGAGAGGAGTTACTGCACAGTGTGCAAAGCACACTCTGCGAAGTGCAAAACACTAGCATTCCAGGGGGGTCTGGGGCATGCCCCCACAGGAAATTTTTGACACTCAGATACACAATTTTGATGATATTTCACTGATCTCAAGCCTATCTCAGTGTTGTTCTTCAGACAACTTTCTATACTATACATGTCACTACTAGGCAATTTCTCTATGAAATTAGTATGAAAATTCATGTAACGTTCATGGAAAATTCATACTATGGCGGTATGAATTTTCCATGAACGTTACATGAATTTTCATACTAATTTCATAGAGAAATTGCCTAGTAGTGTGTATAATAGGTAGGTAATTGTAGACCTGACATACAGGGACACAGCATGAAACTTGCTATATGACTCATGCAGTGTACAGATAGTTATAGCAATTAGAAGTTCAAGGGAGTCTGGGGGTGCAATCCCCAGAAGCTGTAGAATTTTTGCAATTAAAGGCTTGTTGAAAATGCCTTAAAATTGATACTAAATTTTAAAGTAAAACTACTAGCAACTTGCAACTTTCCCTTCAAATTTCACAGGGAACCCATGCAGCATGGCCACCTTATAGAATATCCTATAATTTATGTATTTATAAGTAGGTAGCTATAGCTGTATACTTACTGGTAAGGGTCCCAAATAACAGATGCGTATTCTAAAATGGAACGAACATTGTAAAATATGCAGATTATTTGATACGTTTATTAGCTTTACAAAATTTAGTGTCCTGAAAGCTTTATTAACAATGCTATTTATATGAAAAGCCCATGATTGTAGTTGTTGTGCATCAGTTTCTCAGTTTCTGTGTGAATTACCCTAGTCGTCAGCAAAGAGACATAATGGAGATGATACTTGTTCTGAAATGTCGTTAATATAAATAAGAAACATCAATGGTCCTGGCTAAAATCGTTCCCTGTGGGACACCCGACAAGACAGAATCAGGCATCACTACATGTTGTGTTCTCTGAGTCAGCCATATTTCTATCCATTGATATGTACAGTTATCAATTCCATATGATGAAAGTTTTTGCATGAGTCTTATATGAGGCACTCTATCAAAAGCCTTAGCAAAATCTAACAATCAATGAATATTATTAAATCAACCTGGAGATGATTGTCTCGCCATATGTGATATCCTCAACCAGTGAAACAAGTTTCATTTGGCATGAGTGGCCAGCGAATAGCTACACAGCTACATAAATACAAGTATAGTACTACACTGGTTTGTATGCAATGAAGTAAACGGATCACCACGTAAATATACTGGTGGACAATCATGAGATTATTATTTTTTATTACTAGGACCGCGTCACATACAACCAAGTACATACACCAACGTTGCAACCTACCCATTGGGCAAGTATAAACAGTGGCATAGGCAGCACTCAGAGCAGTGTGTGTGTACCGGTGGAAATGATACATATGCATACGTACACAGGCAAGGGAGTTTAACTGGCATCAGAAAACCACAATACTAAAACACAACCTACACAAAAACCAAGTTAAGTTAGCTACAGTGTATATTGAAAGTAACTATATATTGTAGGTGTGATGTGTCTCTGAAGATGACTCAGCAGTGAAGTGAGGCTATGCAGAACAAGGGATATGGTGAAGGCACAATTAACAAATGATCCTAATCAATCCAATATGACACAACAGACTATGTTGTAACTAGAGGCCACTGGTGATGTGCCAGTATATCAGCGGTGTGGCATTGGCACAGTGATCACAGTCTATAATATTATGCATACAGCCATGCACAACATACAGGAGATAGTTACACATTGTTGTATATGCAGCACTGCATCGGCTTCTTGTTTAGCTATTACAGACTCACAGTAGAGTAGTAGTTAAGCCAAGTGGAAAATAATTCCAGGCGCTAGCAAGCCAGATGAAGGATGAAGATGTATAATACAACTACTGGTACAAGTATTACATTACTCATTACCTTGTTGTTCCAGCTGGTCATTTAGCAGCGCATCAGCTGGTATCCCAACTGGTCATCAGCTGGTTGTTCACTGCATGATGCCTGGAACGCATATCCTGCATACAAAATACACAGTTACAAACATTTAAACATACTTGTAATGTCGTTGTTTACGTGTAAGGTGGCCTCTGGCTCCAGGCTTACTAATCTTCTCCTTCAAGCAATCTGTAATTAAACAAGGGTGTGGTGCTGGGTGTTATATAGAATTACACATACGGTAAGATCATCAGCACGAACAGGCGTACTTATTATACGGTTGTGCCTTCATTCACAGGCAAATCTATCCCCGCTTGATTCATGTCTCTAGGCCACATAGTTTTCTCAAACATTATTTATTATTTATTCATTTATTCATTTATTATTAATGACATAATTTTAACCCCATTTCGTATTATTCTTAGTGCTTGTATATTTTTTATTATTAGCACTTTACAGTGACCAGCACTGAAGGTCTGACAGCAACATGTGCTGCAGCCTTAGGATTACCTAACCTAACTTAGACCTAATGACTTGACTTAGTGACTGATAAGGTGTAACAGAAAAGGGGCCAAAGTAAGGGAAAAAAATCTCTCCAGCCCCAGGATTCGAACTGCAGGTCACCCAATGTCTAGTCGGGGCCATCCTCAGTCTTCCTCCAGGAGGGTCCTCAGTCTTCCTCCAGGAGAGATGGATTTTCTTCCTTAAACCTAAAGTATTTATTATTAGCACTTTACAGTGACCAGCACTGAAGGTCTAACAGCAACATGTGCTGCAGCCTTAGGATTACCTAACCTAACTTCAAGGACTTAGACCTAATGACTTGACTTAGTGACTGATAAGGAGTAACAGAAAAGGGGCCAAAGTAAGGGAAAAATCCCTCCAACCCCAGGATTCGAACTGCAGGTCACCCAATGTCTAGTCAGAGCCACACTCAGTCTTCCTCCAGGAGGGATGGATTCTCTTCCTTAAACCTAAGTATTTATTATTAGCACTTTACAGTGACCAGCACTGAAGGTCTGACAGCAACATGTGCTGCAGCCTTAGGATTACCCAACCTAAAGAGATCAATCACTATTTGAAAATGGCGCGATGTGGGGTGAGACTGAGAGTTTGCTCAGTATCTCGACAGGATGAGTGGGTAGTTAAAGAGGAGTGATTTCTTCTCAAAATCTCATCCAGCTGATGGCCGCCATGTAGCTAATGAATGGGTGTACAGCTTCTTGCCGCGGAATGAGGCGCCTAGTTTGTCACTGCCACTCCTTCGTCCAGTGAAAGAAGAAATGCTAATAATTATTTTATGAAGAAATTGTGATATAAGAGTGTGCTGGTTTAGAATCAAAGAAGGCACCTGCCGTACACGTAATAAATTAATGCCCAACTGTCAGCACACGTGATACGTAGAACCCATAATCATTTCTGTACAAAACGATACGAATGCTATGCTGCACTAGTACTGTAAGGTAATTGGAAGTACTGTACGTGTAGTTGTGTTTTAGTTAGGTTGAGAAACTAGAGGTAACTACTCGTGCCATGCATTTTCAATAACATCTGAAATGTACGTGTAGATATGATTGTCCAGAGATTGCATGAAAGTAATGTAGTTCGAGCTGGTCAGCTAGTTGGTCCAGTTCCAGATTATTGGTCTGGATCAGGCCTGACCAACCGGACCGTCTTCTCCGGCCTTGTGATTAGTCAGTTACAAGTGTTTTATCACAACTGGTTGTTTACAAGCAACTTATTAAGGTATCACTAATGCCGGGTTTTGCCAACTTATCAATAGTTATTTTATAAAAAGTCCTTTTACTGGCTCTTTTTGACTCCAAGTCCTAATAGAACACTCACCTAAACACCATGTACCATAAAAAGAAACCATAGAAGTAATCCATGATGGCCAAAGAACATAGATGATCTGGTAGTAGTTCATGATAGATAGCTCACACATACATGTATGTACACAACACAGATAAAAAATCTGCTTGAATAGTACATAATGCATTATATCATCATACCTGCTGTAATTACACACATACATAATGCAAACAGACAATGGATCCTTCAACTCCAAAAATCTTGGGGTCTTGTTAAAGCGTCTTTATTAGAATTGACAATGTACAAGTTTTGACCAAGGTGTCCACATTTCAGAGAATACTTTTTTGAGGGTTTTCATTACATCACATACATGTATATATTGTACATCAAGATTATATTAGTACATACTTTTCGACATTTTTTACTTCTTCAACAGTGTAACTCAAATTACCCCTATCAACAATAAGACAAAAAAGTAGTTACAGTAATGCATATTACACCTGCAGGTTGTGGTTAATGCATACACACTTTACACTCTACTTATATTACTACTATATACTGACATATGCACTAGTATATAATACTGCTACAATCAACCACCAATAGTAAAACTCAGTAAGAAAAACAACATGGGTTAGGGATAAGAAACAAATAATGGCTTAATGGCAAATTGATATACAATACATGTACATTTCATATAGCTGTATATGTTTGCTATGGTTAATGCAACTTTAAAAATGTTCCATACATTCAGTTAGTCTCGTGTGCCATAAAGTTTGTGTGGAATAAACTGTCTGGTCACAGTTTCAGACCACTTGCGGAATGTTGGCAAACACCAATTATTCAAATTCTTATAATACTAGGTTACAGATGATTTCTACGAAAAGATTTAAGAATGCTATGGGCTTAGGTTAATACAAATTTGTGAAATGGCCAAAACTGTTGAAGAACAATCTTCATTACCAGTGCAATCTTTGCCTCAGTATTACATCATCTATGGCAGCATGTTTTCATGGAATGCAATTAGACCACTCTTTCTGTGAACACAAGGAATGCAATTAGATTACATCATGGTATTATTGTATGTTTTTCCAGTATGGGAGTGACCCATTGGTATTACTTTTTTTGGTGAGGCTCAGGTAAATACAACACGCCATACAGTACTGTAATGCATAGCACTATCATAACTTACCATCCATCATAGGCCCATAAAGCAGCATAAAATGCAAATATAATTTTTGCTGGATCAGTTGTTGTGTTCTCAAACAATCCAGCAGATTTAGGCTTGTTGCCTAAGAGAAGGAGAATAATAATGTTTACTGTATACACAGTAACACAAATTACATTACACATGTGTACATGTACTAAATTACCAACAGTGTAGTTATACTGCTATTTTTTAACACTCAAAATAATACCATGACATACGTACTGTAGATGCACTATGATATATCCACTAAACGTTGTAGTATTGTGGTGTCAGGCGATATAAGTTACCCTCTGAATATATTTTAGACTCGCTATCAGGTACGTAGGTAGTGTGCTTACCTGTATACTGAAAAGGTCACACCCAAGCATGGGTTTATGTGTACTTTATGGATTTCAGGAACGTACAATAAAGACCTACATTCACTCCTGTATCACAGGTTACTGTATTATATTATAGGTTGCTTCTGTCAACGTCAAGGGGTCACCATTGACAACAAGCTTACTTTCAATGACCACATCAAAAGAATTACCAGTAAAGCTAATCAAAATAATACTTTCATTCACGGAAGCTTCCAGTATGCTGAACACATTCAATCTGCCAGTGGTTTAAATGCACTACAGTAATGCTTAATGGTATAAACATCAACCAGAAAACTGCCTCCTATTTCCTTCATGATGACTTGGCAGAATACATTCAAGACAAGGTGTATATATATTAGGGCTGTACCGATATCACATTTTATAAATCCAATACCAATATGCGATATTTATTTATTGTCTATTTCTATCTAATACAGGTTTTCTAATGAACCGATATCACATACACAGCCCATACTTCAAAGGCGAACTGATATGCATTACAGCATAACAGAGTATGTAGCATGATCACTATGGCTGTGTTAGATTACTACAGTTCATATATTTTTATCCTTTTATTTGTTGGTACTTATGATAGCTCACAAAAGATTTCTATCCAAACTTGTCTGTTTTTGTAATCACAGAACAAAAAAATCAACCATTAACAAACTGAAAAAAGTGGTGCAAAAAACCCTCAGAAAACTTAACTATGCAACCTGAGATTCGAACGCCAACTTTACCACTTGACAACTAAATCACTTGGCCAGTAAGGTACAATTTTCATGGTACCACTACTTTTAATAGTGCATATAACTCGAGTGAAAAAAACAAGCGACCGATACTAAGAGTTCATAATATAAATATATATTATGAACTCTTGCCGATACCAATACCCATGATATCAGTACAGATATCAATATAATATTGGTATCGGTACAACTTTAGTATATACATATATTCAAGCCCAGAAACAGATCTAGATAGCTTTGCTGCAAAATTTCAGAAGTATTTAATGGCTAATCATCTATCACCAAGTGTAATTCAACAACAGCTAACGCTACAGAGTTGACTTTTTAACAATTGGAAATTATTTGGCTTGAGATGTGCCTTTTAATACAAGTGTAAAACAAATTCTATAAACATAACTACACTGTACTGTAATAAAGCATGACCAACTTCTAGAAATCAATGAATCCACTAAGCAAACTTACAATTGCCACTTATATTATTGCAAATGAGGCATGCAAAGTTAGATACACTTGTACATAGTAGCAGTTAGCTATTCATAGATTTCATCAGTATACCACAAGTACACAGACATTGTAGGATGTTAACAGTAGGGCTGTGTACTGATATCGATACCAATAGCATATTAGTATCAGTACTGGTATTACACCTGATAAGCTAAAAGGCCTGTAATTCTGGCAACACAGTGGGTATGGTCCAGGACAGGTTGAATTTAACTTATTTCACTTTGTGTGCATTAGCTGTCCTTATTTACCACTTTGCACCAACTTCTTGGTAGCCTTTTTACTCAATTGTTTTGTAGCAATAAGTTTGGTATATACAGTAATATGTCAAAATACATTTTTTGCCACAAATGTCAGCAGTTAGAAAAATAAAAATGCTAGAGCCATGCATACTTGAACAAACTTTTATATAAGCAATCCATTAAAAAATAATTATATAACCCACAGGCCTACTTGAATTGATACTGAAGGAAAGTAAGCTACATACAGACGCATTCTCTATTTGTTTGTGCACTATAATGTAAACATGTATTCTCAAGCACTTTATCAAAAGGCTAAATTATGACAAGTGTAAATGCTTGCAAACACATCCAAAGGACTCCAACATACATTAATAAAGTGCTGAGTGCTTGCCCCATGTCCGGAACTGTATCAATAACAGATATCGGGTATATATACGATGCGAAATATCACCAGTTAATGTGTACTCTATATACATTATATAGACACAGAACGAACAGCTGTGATTTGTACCTGTACTAAACTGCCATACTCCAACAATGATTATTAGTGCTGCTGCAATCAACTTCACAAAACTGAGAATGGTCACTAACAAGGCACTCAGTTTTGCACTATAGCAGTTCAGCAATAGAATTATACCTGCAGATACACAGTAAGGTAAGATACATTTAAAAAAACATTATGTGCATCAATTGTTCTATAAACCAATGTTACGTAACTAATACTGCATGTACAGTATGTACAACAAAACAGCCATGCTACAAAAAAGGATGCGACCTCAGGTAAAAATGAATGAAATAAAAGTATACTAACATTAATGATTTTTTAAAAATAATGTCTGCTAGATTGATTTCAAAACAATAATTTATATGCTTGAAAACTGCTTTGTTTTTATCATAGCTTGACAGTTTCGGTAAATATATCAATAGCTCTGTGCACTGGAGATGAGTCTCAAGGGGAATAAACTTTAATTAGCCACCGGCTTGATTGTATCAACGCTAGCATAGCATAGCATAGCAGATGGCATGCAATTCCCAACAATGGCTATTCTGAATATTGACTATTGACACAGACAGCAGCAATGGTGCTGCGTTGAAGAATACATGAGCAAATACAGCAAAACGTTGAATCACGTGCAAGCAAGTTACTTTTACATGTGGGAATTAATTTTTGAATAACAACAGGACATGGAAATATACTGTTCAAGAGAAGAGCCTCTTCGAAATATCCAAAAATTACTCACTATACAGTATCTACATGTGCGTATGCATACACTACTAACCCAAGGCAGATATAGCTAATAATCTGATCGTCGTAGTTGAAATCTCATCACAGTGTGGATTTGCTGCCCTTGTCACATATTCTCCAAATGTAAGTAAAATCACAGCAGATGATCCAGGCCTGCCGAGTAAACTAGTTGTCCACACAAACAAAAATGCTAATAGTTCTCCGATAACTTGATGGTACTTCTTTTTGTTAGTAAAGGAGTACGCAGTCTTCAGATAAGAAAATTCACCACCAGATTTCTTGATCAATGTCCCCAATTCACTATAACACAGTCCACCACCCATGCCCAATACACCAGCAATCACCCAGACTAAAATAGCCATGCCATAAGACTGGACATTACTGAGTACTTCTTTTGGTGAAATAAATATTCCTGATCCGATTATTCCGCCGACTACCATCCCTACCAAATAGAAAAGGTTTAATTCCCTTTTCAACTGAGGTTGGTCGGTTTTTGAACTTTCCTCGTCCTCGGCTGGAACGAGTTCCTTCATTTCTACCTGTTCACCGTCCATGTCCGAATTATCCGATGATCTGTTAACGTCTTGATCCATGGTACCATTAATATTGATCTCGATATTGATGGTACTACTGCGTTTCTAATAGTGACGAGAATACAGCTAGTATTTACATGCGAGTCAAGAGACAATAATATCAAATCCGTAAATCACATGCGTATCAGATTATAAAACTGGGTTTTTAAGGTTCCAGGCACATTGCTTATTCGGGTTTAATGTTTAATGATAGGTCTACTACAAGTGCTGTGCTAGGTTCCGTCATGTTATCCGGGTACTTACCCGGTAGTTGTTAACCGTAGTCACCAGATTCTACCTGAGTTATACTGTTCACATGTTTTAGGTAATTTAGTCTGGAATCACAAATCCTATAGAAATAGGAACGGTTTTATAAATAGAAGGACAGGGAATGCTCGAGGCCAGGAATCTGGGGAATGAACGGGTTGTTTAAGGTACATAAATTGTGTCTACACACACTCTTTAATACTGGGTTGATGCATTTTATCGTGTATGATTGGGTTAGAGAAGAATTGGACGGTTTATGACTTGGGAATGGGTTGGGGGGGAGTGGAACATAGATTCTATTTTGCCTGGAAATTAGCACTTATATATCACCATGATTCTCGCTGCTTTTTTGTTAAAATCAGTCTGCTACATGGAACAATATACAACGACACCATACTTGGACCACGTTCTCCCCATGGTTACCTTAGTGGGTCCTGTCATGCTACAACCGGTCCCCCCAAAATCGGTCCCCCCGGACCAGTTGCAGCAACCATACTTGGTCCCCCCGGACTACTTGCAGCACTGCAACTTGTCCCCCCCGGACAACTTACGCCGCCACAGTTGGTCCCCCTCTGCCATAAGTGGTCCCCCACTGGCTTTATCATAGACTCGATCATAAATCTTTGAGAAGTCGTGGGGCTAGGCACAAAGTGCCCCACTGTGCCGACCTAGCTTCCCGGCCGTTCCACTGTGCATGGTCTTCGAAGTGGCCTTATAATTACTACTATGCGTACGTGGACAAGATCGAGATACTCTAATAGAACAGTCACCTAACATCTACAGTTGCATTGGTACATTTAGCCTGCTAAGAATATCTTGCAAATGAAATGCATGCGATCTTGTGTATGCCATTCTTTAGGTCTATAATAATAATAATCTGCTGGCACGATTGTCACTTAATGTCCCTATACCACCTCTTGATCAATGTAGTCCACATAAAAAGCAGTATGATCTAAACCATTCAACGTAATTTTGTCCTACAAAAAGCTTTAGCTTCTGGGGGGCACAGATCCCTACTCCATGCATATACTGGTGCACCCCCTTTGATAAACCCTGGATCAGCTGCTGTAAACATTAGGAGTAAAAACACTATAGCTAGCTATAGTACATACAGTGGAACCTCTCTTAACAAACTCCCCGAATTAAGGACACAATAGAAAAAACCTCCACAATAAGGACAAACATTTTGGTCTCAAATGGTCTGGTCAATACATTTTTACCTCTGAAAAAGGAAAACCTCTATATTATAGCAAAAAGTGGCCAAAAATTCTGTGTCCCACAGTGTCCATAATAAAGAGGTTCACTGTACAATTAAACTTGCAGCTTAATGCCGACAAGATAAATTACATATAAATGACATACAGTGTAATAACAAAACTTTAGCTGATACTATTATTAGTAGTTAACTATTAGTGTTCACAGTATTGAGGTTGACTGGCACAATCCACTGGCACAGCAAAAGGCTACTGCATAGAGGTTTATCAGCTGTGATGCCTGAGCACATAATGTACCCACATCCATGCATTACAGCTACAGTGCTATATAGATGATGATGAAAAGTACAATGGCTTAATACACATCACGTAAATGCAATTATAAGAGGTTCTTGGAAAGGTAATCTTATGTCATTGATATGAAGCATGATTAAATTAGAAGCTGGATTTTCATAGAAGTACAGTAACACCTTCACTGATCTCATGCAAAATACTATAATGCAGTCCATGATGTGCTGATATTGTAGTCATTAAGTCACCAAGAAGGTCAGTGCCATCTGAATCAACAGCTATGTAGCAGTTGTAAACTGTAACTACAATTTTACCATCTATAATTAAATTACTTGAGCTCTTTACAGCTATTGACCATATCCAAGGAGTATAATGCTTAAGAAGAGAATTTCATAATATCAAGCAAAAGAGATACCAGATATTGTTTTCAAGGATAGTTGTTTGTAATGATCATGTGATCAATAACTAACTTACTCACACTTAATTAATAATATTATTTTATATTACATGTATACTCTTTTAGAGTCCTACAACTTTGAGTGGCCAGTACAATCTCCGTGATGAATTGTGTCAGTGCTTTTGTGAAGTGTTGTTGTGAGCATGGTGAACCCTTTCCTATATAACCATGTGACACCCATGACCCTGTGTAAAATGGTGAAATATACAGTAACGTAAATAGTTGCATGGACATCAAGTGGAGTTTTCAGATTTGGTAATTATTTAGCTCGATTGGCTATTGATCCCCTACTGTACTGGCCAACAGTGAGGGTGGTTGGTCTGGTCATAACAATGATGCTTTCTCACATTTATAGGTAAAACAGTGGATATTATAGAGAATCCACTAAATGCAAATTTTGTCAATGCTGGTATGAATCTCAACTACGTGCAGGATTCAAGAAATGGAAATCGTGAAAGTACTAGCACTGACTCATTATCACAATAGTTTGAAATAGAAATAAAGTAAAATTCCAATTCCACCTTTTCGTTCCAAACATTTCTTGTTCAACTCATTCAGCTTGTCTTTATCAGTAACCTCTACTGACTCCACACACACACAAGTCTGTTGACAACTGCTAAGTAACATTACTGAGTATACAGTATCTACTGTAATTGTATCTGATTTTGTAAGTCCTAAAATGTTAATCCTTGCTGGTTGTCACAATCAGTTGCTCCAAGTAACTGAAAAGCACATCAAGTTGTGAATAACAGATTTTAAAATGGAGAATCTACATAACCGAACAAATGATTTCTTATTTTCAACTAGCCAAGTTGTGTTTATACATACATGCATGCTGCTTAGGCTCATTGCCAGAAAGACATGCATGCAGCCTTTTGCATTAGCTTTGGTTATTCTCTGCTAGGTTTGAGCTAATTTAGCCTATTATGCTTTTGAGCAGTACTCAAAAATCCAACCTATTATGCTAAAAATTCAACATTGTTTTTGAACATTGAGAGGTAGTCAAGTTTGAATAGCCACCACATTGATTTTTGAAACTGAGATAATAAATGCTGCAGTGTAAATAAGGTATAAGATATGGCTGGAATATAGAACAATAAAAAAAGTACCATTGTGTGTGGTGACTCAATTAAACTATTATGTGTCACACTTTAAGTTTACTAACTTATTGGCTTGTAAGAACCACTTAAGGTAACCATATACTGCATTAGTTCTAGTATCATTAATGGAGAGTTTAAAGCCTGCCTGTATATACCATTTTTGATGAAACTGACATTTTAGTACATGCCGGCATGTTCAAAAATTATTGTCTGTAGCTATTGAAGCTGTGTATGAGGTGTGAAACATGCAGCTAATAGTAGTTCCTGATCACTGTCCAAGCCTTTTTTTCCAAGTGAATTAATGGTTTTCACCATTGGTAGAACAACTGTCTAACCCATACTCCAGCCTAAATCAGAGTATAGAGATTAAATCATGTTTTATTATAGAACTGAGAAAACTATAGCCAACTGTTCAGTTGGTGTGTCATGAAAGTGGAGATGGTAAATTGAGCATTGCAAGTTACACCGAAGTGATGGAGGTTCCCAGAAGCTTTATTTGTAGCCTCTTCCAGAGATGCATCTTAGTGTTATCTTGTCACATACTGCTGGCAACTGCATGTGGGTGACTACATGACACTAAGCCATGTCATATTGGTGACTGTTCTGCTTGACTGACTGCTCTATTAGAGTATGTTTTGTTTATATTTTTGAAAAGGGGGATCAAAAGGGACACTAGTGCCCACAACGAATTACACGAATTAAGAACCACGTGAATGCAAAGCAATGCAATGTTCAGAATTATATGTTTAAGAATATAGGTCATGCATTACTCAAATTTCGCTTCACTGCGTATTTCGTGGAGGTCAGTGCGTTTTGATCAAGACGTTGAACTAGTACTGACTGGGAAGCTGATAGTGGAGATTTCATTGGGGGGACCAGCTGCAGCAGGGCGGACCATCTGCAGCAACTTTACATGGTCCGGCCTGAGGCGAGGTAGTTGGTCCGGCCTGAGGCGAGGTAGTTGGTCCGGCCGGACCACTTGTGGCGGGGGACCACCTGCAGCGTGACAGCCCCCCTTGCAGTAGATGGTGGACAGTGTGATATTATCAACAGCAAAGAATAGCTATACAAGGGGGTGATACACAGGCACTTACTGTAGGTAGATCTGTGACCGCAGTTAAAGTCTTGACCCACCGTAATTTCACTTTGACCTGTGACTAAGAGCCTTTTTCAATCTTTGATCGGTGACCTAGCGACGATATTTCACTACTTTTCGATTGTGGGAAATTTTGACCTTTGACTTGGCACAAATTTGGTGGCCTTGACCTTTAACTTAGACTTTGACCGTGGTTGTAGATCTACCTACAATGAGTGCCTGTGAGTCACCCCCTTGCTATAGAACCATCTGTAACCACAATCTTTTTTTTTTATTGACTTAAATGTAGCTTGATCTTCTGACAATGGGATTTTATTGCTTGACAGTCATGACTATCAAAAGAGTGGTTAGAAGACGAGTGATTCGTTGTGGTAAATTGCTTCAGACACAAATGGTTTTTGGGAAGAAAATCATCTGGTTTTTAAGGTACTTGATTATCTCTCCTTTTGATCCCTTGATTTAACCTTCCCATTGTTTGATTTGATGGTTGCTGGTTCTGCCATTGGCAGTGACAGGAACTTATGAGCCGCTGAAGAGTAGTGAATACCTCTTGAACAACTAGGAAATGGCTTAAAACAAGATTTTTGTCACTGCTGCTTGCTTGCTGCTACTACTGCTTTTGAGTGACATAGCCAAAGACAATCAGAGCCTCAGCCTTTGTTACTGCACTTCAGTCTGTCTAATCTAAAGTGCAGTTAGCCCTGGTGATGATACTGAATAAGCCACTAGTGATTGACTCTATAATACTTGTTGCAGCTATACTGGCATATAGCAATTAGTAACAATAGTCAATGTAATAGGAACAGAAACAGCAAGCTGTTACACCATGCTAAGTGTGCAGAAACTGCAGCAAGTGATCTTGAGTCAAAATAAGCTGGGAGACTTTTCTATAAGTATCAAAACCTTTGAACTAGCTATTTTGCTATACCCTACGTATGTGTGCTCATTTACCTGGGTAGACCTTGGGTAACTGGGGAAGCAAATGTTGACTGTCTGCATCTCACACAATGGGTGGAGGTCCAGATGGGACTTTATGTGTCCACACCTTCACATGTGACACATGGTACAGCCTCCTGGGGTTCACTAGTTTTCCCCCCAGGATGATTTGCTGGCATTAACTCATAGTACCTGAGTAACGCACAAGTGTCCCAGTGCTGGTTCAGTTGGTAGGCATGACTGTGCTAGCGGCAGCCAAAGGCTTTGCTTTGCTTTTGCCCATTTAGTTACTTCTGATGTGAATATGCCATGGGTTTTTTTTCCTATGTATATCCTTGTCTCTGATTATTGGGTGGGGACCTGTAACATTAAGGCAGACCAACTGCTGCAATCTCATATGGTCCGGCTAGACTTCTTGAATGCACAACTGAGACAAAAATTGCATCAAATAAATGCCCCTATACCATTAATGTAAAAATGGTACCAATTGTACATTGCATTGGTTGTGATAACGTACAATTTGTTATATGTATGTGAGAGAGGGAGCTCACGTGCAGATCACCAGATACATAAACACGTATACACAAATAATATTATTTATCCTATTACATATGGATCTGTATGGGTGTAGTATAATGTGTGCGTGCGTGTGTGTGTGTGTGTGTGTGTTAGAGCTGCCAGAATGCAAACATTCATGTAGTTTTCAAGGTTACATGGTGATATACACATTTGGGGTTTAATCTAACAGACCTACTCAAAGACAATTAAAAACTAATTTGTCTTCTGAGCAAATACTCAGTAAATAAACGCAAAGCAAACTCATACATGGATCATATTGAACTCTGCATTTGCTTGAGAAATCTTATCTCCATTGAACGTTCATTATAAATCTAAATTAAAGTATGCTGCGGAAAAAACAGTCGGACATTTGATGCATATATTACTACTCAGAGGTTACTAAATACATGTATATATATATATGGGGGTCAGAATCTTGACATCACAACACTGTTGAATACAGACTAGCTGGTGACTTGATCCCAAACAACATGTAATTTAGTCAAGTGTCTAAGGAGCCACACAGTGGAGTTCTTGCTGCGTTTAGAGCTGTGCAGGTAAGACAGTTGCATCACTAGTCTGGGTAGTACTTCCACCACCTCTATCCAGATCCCAGGCTAGGTGGCTCCTTAGGCACTTGACTAAGTTTGACTAAATTTGACTAAATGACAAGTTGCTTGGGATCAACTCACCAGCTGGTCTAGGCATTGCGATGTCAAGATTCTAACTCTCTGCTATGTTTGCTTGTTTTTGGTAGCCTTCTTGTTGGTTCCGAGTAGATTGTCCAACCATTTAAAGCAAATACTGACTCACAATAAGGGTGAGATTCAGGTGGGACTTTGGGTGCCCACACCTTCACCTGTAAGTCATGGGACAGCCTCCTCGTAGCACCTGAGTAGCAAATTAGTGTCCCAGTGCTGGTTCACTGGGAAGGCATGCATGACCATGCTAAAGGCTTTGGCTTTTTTGCTTTGTGCGTGTGTGTGTTTGTGTGTCCTGGTATCTTGCATAGTGGGTCCAGGTCAGGTTTCATTTAGGGGAAGGGGGACACTCATTCATTTAGGGGAAGAAGAACCCTCACCTATTGGTAAATCCTTGGTCCCTTTAAATTTTAGGCAATAGTTTAAATGAAAGTGCATCAGGAACAGTAGTAACCTGAGAATGCACTAGAACCAATCTAAGAGACTCTAAAATACACTGAATGAGCTTGTCATTCTCAGGTACCTGAGCATGCACTAGAATCAATCTAAAATGTCTAAAATACAAAATTTCCTGGATGGGCTGTCATTCTCAGGTTACTGAGAATACACAAGAATTTCTTGGAGGGCATGTCATTCATACCTGAAAATGTGCTGCGTGTATATTTTGTAGGTATTTTGTAGGTATCATTACTTTTATATGTTCCGTGTTTACAAGATTTATTGTAGTGTGTGCTGCAATGGTGGGACAAGTGTATAGGATAAAACCCTCACGACCAGTTAACCTACTATAGTGTGTAGTTAGACAAAAGTGTTAGCCATTTTACTATTATTCATATACATACAGGTAGACAGGTTTTTCAAAACTTGCCAGTTTCTACATATTTATGTAATCCTGCATATTGATACATAAAGATTGAATCATTGATAATGTCCCACCATGAGTAATGATATGACAAGCATTTGGCAATGTGGTGACTTGTAATGTAGTTGAACAGTTAGCTTTATACATCAGACATAGTGATGAAAGATGTACATATAACCATGGTAACCATATTATCCATCATCAGTGATGTTTACAATGTATAATAGTGTATGGGTATGACATGGAATTTGAAGAATTAAAAGTCTGAAAGCGTGTAGCAATACTACTAAGAGAACTTGTAGACCCCACATTGCTACTCAATTCGTTTATTTTTCAATGGCTTTTTATGCAGTTGTGTTGACTGATAATAATACTAGAGCCATGGCAACCATTACCGTGCATGCTCATATAAGCACCTTTATGTCATTGGTTAAACCAACAACTAACATGTTCTGAAGGCATAAAGTAGTATCTGGGACAAAACCAGAAGCTTCAGAACCTTTAAAGGTTTTGTAACATCTTGCTCCTCCAAAACTTTGTAACCATGATGTTTATCAGTCAAAAAGCCAGGTGTTCCTAGAAGCAGTATAATAAATTATTATGTATACTCTCAGCTTTGTGTGTGTGTGTGTGTGTGTGTGTGTGTGTGTGTGTGTGTGTGTGTGTGTGTGTGTGTGTGTGTGTGTGTGTGTGTCTGTCTGTCTGTCTGTCTGTCTGCATGTGTGTCTGCGTGTGTGTCTGCGTCTGTGTGTGTGTGTGTGTCTGCGTCTGTGTGTGTGTCTGCGTCTGTGTGTGTGTCTGCGTCTGTGTGTGTGTCTGCGTCTGTGTGTGTGTCTGCGTCTGTGTGTGTGTCTGCGTCTGTGTGTGTGTCTGCGTCTGTGTGTGTGTCTGCGTCTGTGTGTGTGTCTGCGTCTGTGTGTGTGTCTGCGTCTGTGTGTGTGTGTGTGTCTGCGTCTGTGTGTGTGTCTGCGTCTGTGTGTGTGTGTGTGTCTGCGTGTGTGTGTGTGTGTGTGTCTGCGTGTGTGTGTGTGTGTGTGTGTGTGTGTCTGCGTGTGTGTGTGTGTGTGTGTCTGCGTGTGTGTGTGTGTGTGTCTGCGTGTGTGTGTGTGTGTGTGTGTGTGTGTGTGTGTGTGTGTGTCTGCGTGTGTGTGTGTGTGTGTGTGTCTGCGTGTGTGTGTGTGTCTGCGTGTGTGTGTGTGTCTGCGTGTGTGTGTGTGTGTCTGCGTGTGTGTGTGTGTCTGCGTGTGTGCGTGTGTGTGTGTGTCTGCGTGTGTGCGTGTGTGTGTGTGTCTGCGTGTGTGTGTGTGTGTGTGTGTGTGTGTGTGAGAGAGAGAGAGAGAGAGAGAGAAACCTGTTAATCAGGACACTTGAAAACAAGGACACCTGCAAAATCTGGACACTTGGAAATGGTCCAAAGTATTCCTTAACATGCAAACAAACCTTGATAATCAGGACACTATTGATTGGTCCCAAGGCGTCCACAGGTTTCACTGTAACTTTAATTATGTATGTATGTATGTATATACATACGTATGCATGTATGTATGTATGTACGTATGTGCATACTGCACATACACATGTACACAACATACGTACGTACGTATGTATGTGTGTATACAAATGCCAACAGTCCATGTCTCACACAATGGGTGAAGGTTCAGGTAGGACTTTTAGTACCCACACCTTCACCCGTGAGACATGATACAGCCCCATACAGGTTACTAGTCCTGCCCCAGGAGGATTTGCCAGTGATGACTCATAGCACTTGAGTAGTGCACAGGTATCCCAGTGCTTGTTGACTGGGTAGGTGTGACTGCATTAGTGACAGCTTAAGGCTTTTCACTTTGCTTTGTGTGTGTGTGAGTGTGTGTGGGGCCCCCATGCATACACTTCATACATTGCATACACAACATACTGATTGGAACAGGCTGAAGAAGCTCAGATACCTGCCATTGTTCGTAGCCCAACCTCCCGCTATGAGGTCCACCTAACCAGAATGAAAAGGCTTGTAAATCTAGGTTACTCAGTGTTTCTTGGCTATGGGCGTGATGTGTCTCATGGGGGATGGGGGCTGGGATTAAGAGTTGATCCCAGGACAGGCAGTGAAAGGTGTGTGTATCATATGTAGTACACTGTAGTGTGTGCGTGTGTGTGGTGTGAGGGGAAGCAAATGCCTAATTTATCTTGGATGTAGGGTTCCACGGCCTCTATTTACATGAAACTATGACAGTTCTTATGCATGTTACCATAGTTCTGTGCAGCCTCAAGTGCCTAAGTGTTACACAGGTGTCCCAGTGCTGTTTCTGCTCACAATAGGGTTTCTTTGGACTTGAGACTCATTAATGTGATACTGAGATGGGTGCATAGTTAGTGATTCTGTACTGTACTACACAGACAAAGGTCCATCGTATCCACGTCCAAGTATGCTGTAAGCTTATCAAGTCTCAAGTCATATGTATTGTATTTCACAGAAGAATTATTGGACTAATGTTTCATGATATTATTGTGATGATGTCTACGCTGATAGTTAACGGCTAAACACTATTCAGTCATTCAGTATTATTGGGTGATCTCTTGTTACATGACCCATCTAATTGTGTTGTTGTTTGGTTGTGTTGCTAGGGATGGTTGTCAAGCACTGAAGGAGTATGTTGCTATGACAAAGAAGGAGCTGCCAGAGCCGGACTCTTCCCAGTGGATGTCAAGAATGATAAGTATGTCTTGTATCTGAGTAGTGAATGTGTTGGTGGTATGGTGAATTCTCGAATTGTTGCTCTCTATATATCCCTAGAGAGCAACAATTCTAGAATTCACCATACCACCAACACATTCACTACTCAGATACAAGACATACTTACCATTCTTGATATTATATACATAGTTCAATATCTTAAAGTCAACCATTATTTACTAAGAATAATGGTACTGCAGTGTTCATAATGAAAAAGTTCCACTGCAGTATCCACAAATACCCATATGATACTGAGTACCTTGTGGTGTTCACTTGGTGGCTGAGAACTTATTAACATACTCAAGTCCATTTATGGAAACTTTTCATCCCGGCTACTACCCTCTATGTTTCACTCCCCTTCGTGATTTACTCACTTATATCACACAGATTTAAGTTTAATAGAAGGCAAGCTTCAATCTTGCCATTTATGGCACTGCACAGATTTAATTGCTAGAAGCTATGATCATACTAGACATTATATTGTTCATTCAAAACCCAAGGGTTAATTTTGGGCACAATACCCTCAACAACTAAAACAGTAGTTTGTATGGATGAGACCAGTTGCAGCTGCAAAACAGTCTTAAGACTTGCGTACAAGTCGTTTTATCAATATTGAGGGTTAACTTAAGGTGAGCCTTATTGCTACAGAAAGGGTCATCTGCAATAAATAAGTATTGTAACAGACATTATCAACAATTGACAAGTGGGTGTGTCTCCATGTAAGTCTACAGACAGCTACAGAGACCATAGTGGGCTGTCTTGATGCCAGACTAGTTACCTACCATACGCATGCAAGGAAAATTTTGACAAATCGATTTAATTCGTCAAATTTAAATTCATCAAATGCCCTTAAGCATCTTTAAAGATGCAAGTTTTATCTACATCAACATTTATTTTGTCATATTTGCTAAAGTGTAAATTCGTAAAATTTTACTTGCGTCAAAATTTCCTTGCATACGGTATAAGCAGCAACAGCAGCAGCAGCACTCGATCCCTATAAGGGGAATGATGCCATGCATGCCCACAGACAGCAGCATTCAATCCCAATAAAATAATGGACATGGATCCATAATCCTGACAAATACCAAAATACTCTCAAATGATGGGCATGGTTCCATGTAAGTTTCTTCAGTATGTACATGTATTTCCATCAATAAAATTGAACTTGTAAATTTATGCACATGTGATCCCATCTGGGTCAGACCCAGATATTTAATAAAGTGGACAAGACCCACTTGATCTGGACAAAATGCAACCCAAGTGACCAGGATAATCTGGATGACCCGACCCACTTACAACACTGGCATATACGTATGATAAGGTTGCTAACTATAGGTAATGGTTACTAGGTACACTACTAACTTTAAGTTTCTGATAATAGTGCATAGGTACACATACCTTGTTCTGATTAGAATATTATGATTGTGGTGACATAATGTTTCATAAAAAATCACACGCCTTTTTCGTTTTTATACAGACCCATGTTGTGTTACTAAGGATTCTGACAATCGCCTCCTGGCTCTGGTAGCTAGGATCAAGGTACACTTCTGCAAAGTTTAGTATGCTGCTACATACAATGCATTTCTCTACACAGAAGAGGATGGTTCATGTTGCAGTAACTACTGCAAAGAATAACTGCAAGGACATTATTATAGAATCCTTTACATGTATACTGTACATAAATTTTATGACATCACGATGCATGTATTTATTGAGTTTTTTAAGTGCATGATACTAATGTCGTTACGCATGTATGTAGTATGTGTGGGGGTTAGTTTGAAATGGCATAAGCCATTCCATGTCCATATCCATTTGACCCATGAGATTATGCACTACACAACCTGATCATGACACAACTACTTTATACAGTTTGCAATGCCCAAACACAAACAGCAAGTGTTCTTGTATTTTGTTAACAATATAGCACTCTGAATAGTAATACTGCTTGTTTTGAACAGTTGCTTAGTACAGTTAGTAGCTAGTATGTATATGACTGAGGATATATCTGACCGAATTAGCATAGAGGCTTTCTGTTCATGTCCTTGTATACCGTATTATTGTGAAATTTCTATATATCTATTAATTTTGTACATGTAGTTCGTAACTGATCATGACTAGTTTTCAAACAAATACCAGTACTGTGTAGAGGGTAGTTTGTAATTATAATCAATGCTTGAGCAATAATTATTATAAGTTTAGTTTGTGTGTGGAAGAATGTATCTAAAGAGATTGATTTGATTTTTACTCATGCATACAGTAATACGTAATTGCCGTTCTTCCCTACCATAGCACACACACAGCACACCAATAAACACAATACAAAACACAACCACTAGACAGACATTGCCACTCACACACACAAAATTTAATAGCATGATTATTTTGGGTTAAAAGGATACAAATTCATTATACTAATTGCAAGTAACAGACCTGAGTGTGGCAGCAGCGAGAGAGGTCCACCAATTAAGAAGTGGCAAGCAACAGGAAAAACTTTATGGAGCCATCACATAATGCAATATTATCTAATAAAGCATACATGTACTGCTAGCTGCTTATTGTAGTGCTAATTAATATATAATACATAACTTAGGCGGCTGAAAATATTATCAAGACACACGGTAGTGTGTCGTGCGGCCCAAGAAGCCGGCGCGCCACACCTGTGATTATACTGACAGGAAGAACGAAAACGTCATTTTCACACCTTTGTATCTCAGTGATCACTTATCCGATTGGAACCAACTTTGCTACACAGTTGCCCACCAGCCAGGGGAGTTTACATTCCAAATTTGAAGGAAATCGATCCAGCCATTTCCGAGATACGAGCTGCCAAAGTTTGGTTTTTTTTTCTTCGTTTTTTTTCTTCGTCTTTTCGCACACTTGCAAAAATTGCTATAACAAGCAAACGCGTACTCCGATCGCCATGAAATTTGGCACACAGAAAGGGAATCCAACGGCGCATCCTAGTATCAAATTTGGTACAAATCCGATGAATGGTTCAGGAGTTATGACCAATTATTTGCGTAAAACAAGATCGATTTGTTGTCACGCCTACAGGGTAAACCGCTGAGTTGAAAATTGCTATGTAGATGGAGTAACCATCGTAGGAGTGCCTTTTAGTGGTTTGAAAGGAATTGAGATAAAGACCATGGAGATATGACACAAAACCCAACCTGTGTCACAATTACACGATCGATTTTTAGTAATAAAAAAGTATTAGTTTCACGCTTACTAGGCAAACCGCTTAGAGCAATGAGCTGAAAATTGGTGTATAGCTGGAATAATCTTCATAGAAAGTCCTTGCAGTAGTACAGAAGAATCGGATTACAAACCACTGAGTTATGATTCTAAAGCCAACTCCGTGTAGCAAATGCGAGATCGAGATACTCTAATAGAACAGTCACCCTAATAGAGCATTCGGCTAATTTATTTACTTCATTATAGAATTTTATTACATCACAAGTTATTCTGTAGGGAGTTCAGCTGCAAACAGTTAATCTTATAGACAGTTCAGCAAGAAGCAAATCACCGTGTGGAGAGTTAAGCAAATATATCACTATAGAGATTCAGAACATTACAAGTCACAATGAAGAAAGTTCAGCTATAAACAAGTCATGCACCCTGTAGAGAATTCAGCTACAATTAAGTCACTCTCTAGAGAATTCAGCTACACAGAATTCAGCTACACACAAGTCACTGCGGAGAGAGTTCAGCTACAAACAAATTACCCTGTAGAGAGATCAGCTACAAATAAAACACTTTGCAGAGTGTTCAGCTACAACAAATCAACCTTTAGAGCGATCAGCAATGAACAAATCAACACAAATCTACCTGTAGAGAGATAAGCTAGAAACAAATCACCCTGTAGAGAGTTCAGCTACAAAAAATCACCCTGTAGAGACATCAACTAGAAACTAGACACAATGTAAGGAGTTCAGCTACAAGCAATCACCCTGTAGAGAGTTCAGCTAAAACAAATCAACCTGCAGAGAGATCAGCTACAAACAAATCAGCTACAAACAAATTACCCTGTAGAGAGATCGGCAACAAACAAATCAACCTGCAGAGAGATCAGCTACACACAAATCAACTTGTAGAGAGATCAGCTATAAAAAAATCACCCTGTAGAGACATCAGCTAGAAACTAGACACAATGTAAGGAGTTCAGCTACAAGCAAATCACCCTGTAGAGAGTTCAGCTAAAACAAATCAACCTGCAGAGAGATCAGCTACACACAAATCAACTTGCAGAGAGATCAGCTACAAACAAATCACCCTGTAGAGAGATCAGCTAGAAACTAGACACAATGCAAGGAGTTCAGCTACACACAAGTCACTGTGGAGAGAGTTCAGCTACAAACAAATTACCCTGTAGAGAGATCAGCTACAAATAAAACACTTTGCAGAGTGTTCAGCTACAACAAATCAACCTTTAGAGCGATCAGCAATGAACAAATCAACACAAATCTACCTGTAGAGAGATAAACTAGAAACAAATCACCCTGTAGAGAGTTCAGCTACAAAAAAGGTAACTTCTTCTAGCTGATCTTTCTACTAGATGATTTGTTTGTAGCTGAACTCTCTACAAGGAAACTTCTTCTAGCTGATCTCTCTACAGGGAGATTTGTCTGCAGCTGAACTCTCTACATGATGGTTTCTCTGTAGCTAATCTCTCTATAAGGTAACTTCTTTTAGCTGATGTCTCTACAAGGTCACTAGTTTGTAGCTGAACTCTCTACATGATGGTTTTTTTGTAACTGAACTCTCTACAAGGTGACTTCTTCTAGCTGATCTCTCTACAGGGAGATTTGTTTGTAGCTGAACTCTCTACATGATGGTTTCTTTGTAGCTGAACTATCTACAAGGTAATTTCTTCTATTGATCTCTCTACAGGGCGATTTGTTTGTAACTGAACTCTCTACATGGTAGTTTCTTCGTAGCTGAACTCTACAAGGTGATTTCTTCTAGCTGAACTATCTCTTTCCATAGTTGCATGAACTCCCTACAAGGTAACTTCTTTTAGCTGATCTCTCTACAGGGTGAATTGTTTGTAGCTGATCTCTCTACAGGGTGACTTGTTTGTAGCTGATCTCTATACAGGTTACTTGTTTCTTGCTGATCTCCTGAATTCTCTTCAGGGTGACTGCTCTATTAGGGTGACTGCTCTATTAAAGTATCTCGATCTCGCACTTGCTGCACCAAGTTGGATTTCGTGTTATAACTCCATGGCTTTAAGTCTGATTCTTCTACACCATTGAAGAGCCTTTCTAAGATGATTACTCCATCTATACAGCGATTTTCAAAGCATTACCCCAAGCGGTTTATCTGGTAGGCGTGGCAAGTAGTAGTTTTTTATTAGCTAATCTCGATTGCATAATTGTTACACACTGTTGGTTTTTTCGTTGTATCTTCCTGGTTTTTAGCTCGATTTCTTTCAAACCACAAAAGGTTTGAGGTTCAATAGTTAACCTATTCACCCACTGATTTTCAGCTTCTTCCCATACGCGGTTTACCCTGTAGGCGTGACAACATATTGGTGTTATTTTTCGTGAATAATCGCTCATAACTCTTTTCCTGTTTATCGTATTCTAGCCAAAGTTGGTACAGTGATGCGCCGTTATATCCCCCTTCAGTGTGCCAAATTTCAAGGCAATCGGATATTGCGTTCGCGTTTTATAGCAGTTTTTGTAAGTGTGCGAAAAGAGGAAGAAAAATAAGAAGAAAAAAAAAAACGAAGAAACTAAGCCAATTTTTGAAGTCGCATATCTCGGGAACGCTGGAAGCGATTTCGCTCAAATTTGGAATGTGGAATGCTGAAGGTGGAGGGAGTGTCCACAGCAAAAGTCGTCTTGTTTCATCAAGGCATCACAGAGCTGCGGAGGTGCGAAAATTGTGTTTTCTTTCTTCCTGTCAATATACTCACGGGTGTTGCGCGCCGGCTTCTTGAGCCGCACGACACACTACCGTGTGTCTTGATTTCCCTACCGAATGAAGGAGGAAAAGAAAGAGCAAAAGAAAGTGGCAATCTGTGGCTGCCTTCGAGTCTTGATAGTCAGTGTCACACCATGGTATCAGTGCATCAGCACGAGTTTCTTGTCCAGAAATTAAACAAACAGCTAGGCTATCTTGTTTATGGCTTTGTTGATTTTCATTGGATAGATGTAGTGAACAACCGCAACTATACCACAGGTTGCATTTAGTAACCTCATATAAGCATCAAAGCTAGGAAACTGAGCATAAATTTTCTAACTCACTTTAATTCTTCCAGTAACCAACCATAACAAAGTCATATTTCATGTTACCCTAGGTTTTGCATTTTACAGGGCTTGATTTCAGTGCTATGAATAAAATGAGAATCAGTAAATTGTATGATGGATTGATGATTGTGATTTGTGTTCTGAGTATATGGACAGTGTGAGACTCCAAAAATATTCAGCATTTTAATAATCTATTCTTGTACATAGTTAAGGTAACAACGTCAACATTTAATCGTAGACTTGTCATGTGCTTTTTCAGTAGAACATTTCATCCTATAGCTCATAAAAACAATTAACAGGGACGGGCAAAACTCATCGAGAGTTTACAGCTTATCAAATGAAGTTTATATACATACCCACGATTTAAAACTAGTACATTCATAGGCTCTATCCAGGTAAAGGAACCAATTTTTTATCATCAGTTTTAATTTTGGCTCTGTCACACTGTAAGTGATAAGTGATCTGACTAGACTAACTGCCACTCAAGTAATCTGCTTGGACCATACAAGATTCAAAGGTGGTAGCAGCAAATGAGCAAGCAGCAGTTTTGTTCCATCAAATGCACCAAACCGGGGACTACTTATGGCGGAGGGATCTGTTAGGCATACCATAAGTTGTCCAACCAGACAATTTGCAGTGTTGAAGGGGACCAAATAGCTATGGTTGTGCTGTAAGACCCTATCTAGCAAATGGTCCATGGCACTGAGAAAAAGCATCATGGTAATAACTGTGACAGTGCCTGGCATAGCCATATTAAACTTGTGTTCCCCCATTCCTGTCCCATTCTAGTCACAAAAAGCGGTAGTTATATATAATTATGCCAAAACAGAAGTGCGTGTAGACAACAAATTGTACCTAAAAACTCTCCAGATTCCTGGCCTCGACCTACTCGCTGGCCTCAGTCTATCCGCCGGCCTCCGGTACGCATTCCCCTGGCATTCCCTGTCCTTCTATATATTTATAAGAACGTTCCTATTTCTAAAGGATTTATGAATCCAGGTGGACTAAATTACCTAAAACATGTTAACAGTAACTCATGATCAGGTAGAATCTGGTGACTACGGTTAACAACTATCGGGTAAGTACCCGGATGACAATGCGAGAACCGGGTGATTCTGATTTCTGAAGTGCTTAGCAATTCAGAATTTGGCGCAGGGGCTTATCATTAAAAATTTTAGAGGCGCGTAAAAAGCTACTGCTGCATCAGCTTTCTTGTAAAGATACTCCAATAGAACAGCATAATATGTAGATAGTCAGATGTAGCTACGTATATAGAACGCGTACGTATTATAATTATTTTGATCATTTAAATTAGTTACACTCTTCTCAGCTTCTGCAGTCTGGTATATCAAGTTTATTTTTTCTCCTCAGTGTGTTCAGTTAATATGTCTATTGGAAATTGCACTAAATTTGTTGAATTGAGCTGGAAATATGACACACTGTAGCTACTGTGCAGCATCCTGAGCCATCATGCTACATACCAGCATATTAAACAAAAATTAATGTCTTAGGTCACAACAATTTTCAACTTTCAAAGGAACATAGTTCAGTATTGCCTACATGGACACTACGTATAGCAGTACAGTAGGGTGTTTAGTATTACCTTTGACAAAAAAAAGCAAACAACAAATGCAGCAAAAAAGAAAAGAATCAAAATGTGCACAAAACATGGATCTCCCTATGTGCATGCTTGCTATGTCAGTTTAGAGCATTATATTTACTAGAATTAGAAGACTTCCTCTGCACATAGTGCACATGTTTTGTTCCATCTTTACTTAGTATTTGAAAGGAGTTGAATGGATTATCTTGTGACTGAAGTGACATACTGTGATTATACAGTTTCTGCTTTAACATTCAAGTATGCACAGGTGATTCAATAATCAAAGAGGTGTCAGTAGCAACAACTCTTTTTAGCAACTGAAATACTTAACCACTATCAAAGAAAGAATTTGCTTAAAGGATTATTAACTGTTAGGTCAATTACACTTATATAGCTTATACCATTGGCAGAAACTTTAGTTGGCTCTGTACAACAAAATGAACAGTACTATCCCTAATATACCTGGTCGTCCCATTGTGCAGTTACCATCTGATGCATTTGTTGACTTCAATTTGGCAGTGACCATTGTGTTCACAATAGTGTCTCCATCTATCAACGGACTGATTATTCTACTAGTATTAATGTCAAGACAACTACGTAGTCAACCATATCAGCTCCTGTTTACCAATTACCTTGCATCAACTGTGGCAATTATTTTTGGTATTGGCATATACAGAATAGTTCAAATTCAGAACTATAGGAAGGATGGATTTGTTGTTAGCGCTGATAAAACTAATTGTGGTCTTTCAAAATTTCTTGAGTTTCCAATAATGACAAGCAGCTATTGTTTATTTTTAATTGGATATGAAAGATTTGTATTAATACAGTACAACAAAATTATTAATCAATTGGTACAAGTTACTTTTATTTCACTGCCATGGGCTTTTGGTGTCTACCGCTACTCATTTGAATTAGCTAGCTCAGAGAGTCACTACCTTAACATTCCATACAATGGATTGTGTATTGATATTTCCAATGAAAGACAAGCACAAAGGATTTTGCACACTATTTTCAATGTTGCTCTGCCATTATGTCTTGCAGTACTTACTAGCCTACTAGCATACTTCAAGATGTACAGGGAGTACAGAAATACCACAAAGAAGCTTAACAACCAATCCTTTAGTGGTAATGCTGATGATGAAGCTGATTTACAAAACAAAAAAAAGTTTTTAAGAACAGTGGCTAAAACTATTAGCATGGCTGTTGTTTTTGTAGTTCTTAGTGTCATTGTAACTACTGTTACATCCATTATATTCAGCCAAGTTGCAAGGGATGATAGATCTCTAGACTTCAGAAACACATGGGGAACAATAGGGTTCATCCTGATCCTTCTTGAGACTATCATTATTCCTGTTGTTTTTGTTATAATGAACCGACCAGTACAAGAAGTTTTGATCAACTTCATTTTTATAACATGCACTTGTAAAGAGGTGCACTTGAACTTTTAGCTGAAGATGAATTGGTTTAGTGTTCTGTGCACGTGGTCAAATTAATGAGTAACATTGTACATAACAAAACCATCTTAATCGTATACTATATGCAGTCTTTTCAATGCATTTTATTATGTATGAAGCAGTACCAAACTCTTATCATAATTATAATGTGTTCACGTTTTGATCAAACTCTATTGAATAACAGAAAAGTGTTTATAAGGTCAACTTTTTGTTCTGATAACAGGCGATGATGTTAGTTTACACAGCAATATTATGTGTGCATTGAATGTAGTTAGACACTACTACCCCTTACAAAATAATGAACTCTTTTGATGACATACTGCAGGTGGAGGTTGGGGTGTGCACCACTTAGGATTCAAAAGTAGATGGAGATTGGTAATTGAGCCACAAAACAATATGTTAGGGGCACTTTATAGGCTGAAACCTCACAAAATAAACGTCAAACATACATGATATATTCAGTAGCCAGCTCGTCTATTCAAAGTGTGTGAACCATTTGCGATTCAAAGGGAACAGGGAAGGCACAATGCCACAAATCAACCTGTCAGAAGGAGTTTATATACAGTAGGCTGAAATCTCACAAAACAAAATTAATATACTTGACACATTCAGCAGGCTAAGCTGTTTGATCTCCATCATGTCCTACATTTCACCAGAGAGAAACCAAGTGACCAGCAAGAAAAGACTAAATCAACAACTCTTAGAATCATTTTAGATTCTTACACCCACTTAAGCATAGATCTTAGTAAATTCCAGTTGTTAAAGCTCAGTTACTATGTTGTAGAATCCCATACAAAATTTTACTGCTTACAGTGTATATACATGCATGCATATGTTAAAATATACAATTCAGTGTTTTGATTGTCTTTTACTTTTCTGATCTCTAAGATTCTTCTCCAGTTTGTTATGTAACTGTGCTCGTTTGGTGACATTCAGTGTTTTGGGATGTGCGAATTGTCTAAGGCTTTCCTTTCTTGCTGCCACCTTAGCTTCTTCACCGCAACCGTGTATTTCAGCTTGATGATGTGAAATACAAAATAACTTGCAACAAAACTTGCAAGTTTGTCCAAGTAACTTGATGCTTTTTTTACAGCCAGAATAACTACAACAATTATTTTTCTTAATGCATAAATCAGGAATTTCATCATCATCCTTTTCTACAACCTTGTTTTCTTTAGTAGTGGTGGTTTTACTTGTAGACTTAGATTTCTCCTTTCTACTACTGCCAAGAGGTTTATGGCTGACTTTACCGACTGGTATAACTTCTTGGTTGTCAAGTTGGCAGAATAAGTTAGTTCTACTGGAAGGCACATGATCACCTGTTGGGAGAGGCATGTATACAAAACACATTCCAGTAAGCACATACTGTATTACAACTGTAAGAATCATTTTATAAGCTACAGTAGTAGGGATTAATACAATAAATTAATTTCAGTTACATGGATATGTTTTGCTACAGTAGCCTTGCCTACTATATGGGCTATGTCAATATTTAATAACTGTAGCTACTAGCTAGTACACTGATAATGTGTTTACCACACAGATGCAAACTATGCAAAATAGTATACCTTTCCTATAGTAACAAAATCACCAAGCGTATCAAATAGTACAGTAGAACTGTTTAAGTAGGGATCGTCCCTAACCTCCCAAATGCCACCCTTAAAAAGTATCCTAGAGACATCTTATGCAACAAAATCATCTTTATGGAATGATATTAGTCCATCTAATATTAGATACAACATTAAAAACAACTACAGGCAGCTGGATATAGAATTTAAAACAAAACTGCAAAAACTCGAATTTTGGTCTGCTGGCCTTGCCTGCATGACCACAGTCACTAGACTAGAGGCCAAACGAAGCAGCGCACGGCCACTATTTTATGCCACAATAACAAACTCATCAGTAGCATGCACCTATCCAACAAGTGTGTGCCCTCTGTATATATTCTTTCCTTTTATCTTTAATTAGGCTCTCCAAATAGTACTGGACTGTAATGTCATCATGTTTGAGTTAATAGATTGATAAGAAATGTGGTCTCTGTGATCAGTACTATCTAAGAGATGTGATCATTACTAGCCTAGATCGTTAATTAGCGTGGTCTCTAACCTATCATGATGATCTCACCACCTTGGTCCAGCTAAAATAAAGGCCTTTTCACACCTAATGCACATTGAATTCATAATTGCATATGGCTTCAACATAAGTGGATTGAATCCACTTTAATCCTTTTCACACTACACCATTCCTTAAATGAATTGCACCCGTTTGTGCTAAAAGTGCTGCATCACGTTTGATCACGTTTTCTTATGCAATAGTGTTAATAATGGCTCCTGTTCATTTTCTAACTGTTACTGCTGTTCTCTTCGTCTGGACACTGATTCAACTGAGAAAACAACAATGTCTTAATTGCCAATGACAATTGAAAACTGCGGAAAGAAGATTGCGTGCTCAGCGAAAGTATCATCAACGAAGAAGAAGGATGCTTCGAAGGCAAGTGACACGCTGTTTAGATTGGCATGCTCAATCTTCACAGACTGTATGTTGTACACTTATAACTGGTATCATAACCTAATTTTGTAAAATAAATTATACATGTATATTGCTATGCATTAAATATGAAATAATGTATATTTACCTCAGATACAACACATTAGGATGTAATTAGTAGCTGACCGGAGTAAAAGTCCTCTGGATTGTAGTGTGTGGTGTACGCCACGTTCACATGTGTACTGGGAGCCAGCTAAAGCTGGTGCATTTGGAGATGAATGGTGGCATGAAAACCTACGGATGAGTAAAGCTACGTTTGGTTTGCTGTGTGACAAGCTAAGACCACACATAAGCAAGGAAGTGACAAAGTATCGTTTACCTGTTGCTGTTGATATGCAGGTAGCTGTCACCATCTGGCGTCTTGCAACAAATATCGAGTACAGAACAATTGCTGAACTTTTTGGACTAGGTATTTCAACAGTGAGTACTAACGTTTGTAGAACCACTAGTGCTATCACACATTATCTGCTACCACTGAATGTGCAGATGCCATCAGAATCAAGGCTCAGGGAAATAATGCAAGAATTTGAAACTCTGTGGGGATTTCCCTAGGTAGCTGGAGCAATTGACGGGACTTATGTTCCCATTTTAAAGCCAACTGAGTTCCCATCTGATTATTACAACCGCAAGGGTTACTATTCTATTCTGATGCACACAGTTGTAGATTCACAAGGTCGATTCATAGATGTAAATATTGGTTGGCCAGGAAAAGTGCATGATGCAAGGGTGCTTGCAAATTCAACATTTTATAACGAAACATCCTCTGGTACCCTTCTCCCCAACTGGACAAGAACCATTAATGGTGTGAATGTACCACTACTTATTCTAGGTGACCCTGCCTATCCTTTAAAGCCTTGGATGATGAAGCCTTGGATGATGAAGCCTTGGATGATGAAGCCTTGGTTGATGAAGCCTTGGATGATGAAGCCTTGGATGATGAAGCCTTGGATGATGAAGCCTTGGATGATGAAGCCTTGGATGATGAAGCCTTGGATGATGAAGCCTTGGATGATGAAGCCTTGGATGATGAAGCCTTGGATGATGAAGCCTTACCCTGATACCGGTCATTTAACAGCAGTTGAACGACACTTCAACTATCGTCAAAGCAGAGCCAGAATGGTATTGGAGAATGCTTTTGGACATTTGAAGAGAAAATGGCATTGCTTGTTGAAGAGGATGGACTATTATGACATAGAACATACCACAAATGCAGTGGCTTCCTGTGTTGCACAATATCTGTGAGCAATTAGGAGATGTATGCCGACCTGACTGGATCCATAGAACTGATACATCCAACAGCAGTACACCAGCTCTTCCACCTGTTGCAACAGTAGCTGACGGAAATGCTAGCAACATACACAGTGCATTGAGCCAATATGTATGTGCACACCAGTAGATCACATGACATAAAATTATATTGATAACATGAACACTTGTTGTTTTGACAAACTATTTATACAGTTGTACAGTATACTATTAATCAGATTGTACATTGGGGTCTAGTTCTGGATCATTATCCACACTACTTGGGTTGGTAAAGGGTACACTACTGTAGTTAGGCATAAAATCCTGGCCAGGAAATTTAGGATTCCCTGCAGTATGATTGTAGTGTGGATAAACATGTGGGAAAGATGACATGGGGCCTGGGGGTTGAGACATCATCATGCTACTCATTTGAGTCATAAAACCGGTAAATATTGACATCATCATCTGAGCATGACAGTCTTCATGTTCCCTCCTCTCTTTCTCTCTTCTGTCTTCAAACTCTAGTCACCTCTTCTCTTGTTCCTCCACTTTCTTCTCTGCTTCCTCGTCAATTTTAGCTATCTTTGAGATCAAGTCTTCTGCATCTCCTCTCTTTCTCTTCTTGCCTAATATAAAGCATAGTTTACAGCAAAAACAAGCTACAACCAACCTCTTGTCTTTTCAAACTTTAATTGTTTATCTATTACACACACATACATAATCATGTCACAGCTATTCATTGCATTTTAATACATGCCTTGATCGTCTATGGATTGCGCACTCTAGACTTTCTCCTTGTTTTGTAGTGGTGGTGGTGGTGTCTCTTCAGTTGCTTCTGCCATATCATCAACTGTAGTAGTTGATCCTTCTGCCGGCTCAAACACTGCCGATGTTGAAGAACAGCTACTCTCCAGTGGATTGGAGTGTACACACCGATATGCTTGGGTGTGGTTTTAATACAGGGCATACATTCTTGATCTCACACTGCTTCCTGAGGTGTTTTCTATTATTACAGTGGGGTTAGATGTTGCCCGTACAGCTAGTATACATGTAGCATCTAGCTCCTCAAAGAATGGGCATGTTTTCCAATTGTTGCCCATCCTGCGAATAATATCCTTAACCCACCCTGTAGGAGAAATATGCTCCACTATACTGAGTTAGCTCTGGGTCTTTTACCTTGTTGTATTTAGCCTTTAGGTTCTTCACCTTCGTGCAGCACTGCTTGTAATCAAAGTTGTATCCCCTCTCTTTCATAGCTCCCACTATTTTCTAGAAGATTGTTTTGTTCCTGCTAACCCCATCGAGGTTTTCTTGTATGTTTTGTTCTCCCCAGATAGCAATTAGGGCTTGTGTAGCATCCAAGCTCCAACCTACCGCCATAACACACGTGTTGCAGAAATCAATATTCCAAGATCACATGATATGGAGCGCCGCTAATCAGAAAGTGAATGCGCATTGGTCCGACCAATTTACCTTGCAAAGTGGATTGGCCTTAAGCTGGATTGAGAAGTGGATTGGGTCTGATCCGGATCAGGTGTGAAATGGTTGGATCCGGATAGATGCAGATTCGAGCGTAGTGTGAAAAGGCTTTAAGGAAGTGACCACATCTCTTGGTAGCTGATTCAAGATATTCTAATACAACAGTTACCCTAATACAACAGTCAAGTATGATACTAGAATAGAACAGTCACACGTGCGTAGCCATATGTTAACTATAAAAACACTACTTATTTAAGAATTATCATACAGTATGATAGTACTGTATATGAAGATTTGGGCTTTTCTGGTCAAAAATATCATCCCAAAACCTACCTTCATGGTGCCTTGGCAGTATTGTTAAAGGAATATTTTTTTTATTATGACTATTGAGCCCATGCATACTGTTTCGAAGAAAGAATGGCACCAGGCCAGCATACCATACAGATAAATTTGCATCTGAACACACGCCCCAATAATTGATTACTGAAAAGTGAAGTGGACATTACACTTCGCATTTACATGTAGCTATGTTCCAGCCGTTACACAGCATTACAAACAAAGAACAGTATGAGAAGCATCTCTGCAATCAATCCAATCTCCACAGAAAGTACAGGTGATAAGCTTGATGACTAGTCCACAGCCACAGGGAAGGTGTACTGCACTATCATGAAACAACAACTTGCATAGTCAGCGAAAAGAATTGGGGCACAAAGGAGGGTAAAAGGAAGTCCATGATAGTGCTGGGCGGTATTGAAAATTATAAACGTATCTGGTTTCTAAAAAAAATATCATGGTATGGGGTATATGTCTGTAGTAGTGAACATAGTAATCATGAGTTCATTTAGTTTTAAAGTCAGTAAGCCTTTTAAGTTGAATTCAATAACACAAGTAAAATGTGCTCAAGGCTAACAGGTTACAAATACATCTTACTACTGCCGTGTAATGAGACAGTAGGCTGGCAGTGGCACTACCAGCAAGCAGTAAACATTTGCTTGGGGCATGGCTTGTAGTCACTACACACATAACTTACTGTAAGTAGATGCCAGAGTCTTCATGTCTGGCTTCTCCTAAAATACTAATACTATCAATACGAAAACACAGACACTGGTTTCCTTAAATGCTGAATATAGTTACCTATATTCAACAGCATGTAAAATAGCGGTGTACTACCCAGCAGTACTCCATGATGTGTGTGTTGTACACACTGCGGTTGGCGAAAAGGCACATCTTCGCCTCTTTGGACAAAGAAATGTTGAACGGTGAAGAAATCAAGCCTATAGCTTTATATCTGTTGTCTAGTTATGCTTGGCTGGAGTCATCAGTTAGTCAGTCAGTCAGCATAGGGTATATATGTGTCATGTGCATTTATTTATGATGCAGTAATACGTAATTTAAAATGCTAGTAGCACAGTCTAACTTTGAATCACTTTATTTTACTTAAAAAACAGTCTGTGGCATAATGCCTATTTATCTTATCAAATCAGCCAGCTTGTTATGTACAGTATATCTCTTGGTGGATATGCCAATTCATACCAAAGTTTTAAGCCAAATTATAACCTCTGTAGACCAATGCAACCAAAAATTGTATGACTACAAGTAGTTTATTTTCAGGTTAGTTGCTATATACAAATCGATTTTTTTCAATCTACTCACTATAACAGGATGAAACTTTGGTAACCCATTTCTTGTACACTGTAGATAATACGTACCTTAGGTAATAAGAACAACAAAATTCAGACATTGTGCAAAGTATGCGGGTCTTAGTTGAGACAGCTACATATTGAATGTCATGTTGCACATACTACATACTGTATACAACATACTTGAGCTTTCCAAAGTACTTTCTTCAGACAATGAAGCAGTATTAGACTCTTGTAATGGTTTAGAAATACTGATATAACGATGAGGTCCACTTCCATGACTAATATGTTGTAGGTTCATTTCATCTGCTACCTACAGTATATATTACACAATAACTTATATTCAATGTCTATGTACAGTGTAACTTTCTATTGCATAAAGTGTATGTTCTTTATTCACAGGGTCAGATTATGTACAGTATGCACTCTACTGTAGTATGAGTATGCTATACTTTCTACTGTAGGTAAGAGTCTTTAACTAATTGCAAAATACAGAATGTACCAGTTACCTCTTCAGCCTAAACATATACACGCACATGTGTGGATCTGCAAAAACCCACATATTTTCAAATTCTTTATTGCTATGTCTCTATTATCTATGTAGCCAAGGTAATGCTCCAGTTTCATATGCCAAGAACTTTTGGAGCTACAGCACTACAAAGTAGCTATAGTGACAAAAGAAAAAATCAATTTGTACAGCAACTATTGGGAAAATAGATTACAGGCACTTAAAAAGATGAATATAGCTTACAAATGCAATGATAGTCCCATCATATTTGCCATGGATTTTCTGATTTCCTTTGGTGTACTGCAATGAAACAAGATTTTCAAACTCCTCTTGAATAGGCGAATAGATTGATATCTAGGATTTTGCTGATAGAGCCAAGATCGCAGTCTAAAATTTTAGGTTTTTTGTAATAATATGTATGCATTATACCTATTGCAGATATGCATGCTAACAAACCTCATGTAATACTTTTCTTTGTAGTGAGCTTAATGTCATGGGGTAATCAAGTGTTTGTTTGTCTTGATCAGCAACAAACACTAACAATTCCTCAGTGAATGTGCTCCTCAAGTCATCATTAATAGTTCCCCCAGTTGTGTGGCAGTACTGCTCTGAAGTAATGATACTCGGTGGGGATTTAGTAGGTGATAAAACTTTTGGCTTCCATTGTTTTGTAGTTGGTTTACTAGTAACCTGTTTTGATGACTTTGACTTTGTACCTTTGAGAACTACGGGTACATATGTTTGCTGCTGAAACTCTGGGTCTGCAAATAGTAAAATAGAAGTATAATGCATTGAAAATATTTAATTAAAGTTGGGATCCACGCAAAAAAATGCAGTGAAACAAGAGACACAAAGATATAACATAGATATGTGGGTAAATCTTCCCATGTTATACACTTACGTATCCTGCTTCAGCATATGGATCAGCTTTTAGAATACATTTGCAAGAAATCAGTCAACCATATACTGTACATATACAAACATTATGTCCCACTAAATTCTACTAGATAATGTTGAATCGTCCACTAGTAGGTATAGGCAACCTCCTTTGTTTCCTTACCTTTTATTCTACGATCCCTAATTGAACTTGCTGTAAAATTCCTAATTTTTCTTATGCTTGCATTTTTTACTCTTTTGTAACATTATGACTGGTGAACCCACACATGTGTCGCATCAAAAGAAAGAATGGTGCCAGAGTTTATGTTTCATCTGAATACACTTCCCAACTATCAATTACTGACTTGAAGGCGAAGTGGCCATTACATTTTGCTTTCAGCATGTTCAGTCCGTTACACAAGAAGGACAGTGGGAGTAGTACCTCTGCAATCAATCCAGTCACCATGGAAAATATCGACAATTCCGTTTACAAACCATGAATTGACACCTTTGGCTGTCAACAAAAAGAAATGGGACACAAAGGAGGATAAAGGTATAAGTCCATGATGCATGCATTGTATGTCCACAAGATGTTGAACAGTGAAAAATCAAACCCATAGCTTTAATGTCTTACCCGTTGAATTACTCATGGCAGTCAGTCAGTCAGTCAGTCAGTCAGCAGAAAATTCTACTGAATAAACAAAATTAACTTCCGTAGCAATCTACAGTATCTGAAGTATTTTTGGCTGTTCTACAGACACTTTGATTTATTTTCTATTTATTTTTTCATTATTATTATACTGGACAAGGTCTGTCCCAAACAATTACATAAAATCAATTTACAATATTAAGATAAATGATTATACCTAACCAATACTGTCAAGGCACCATGAAGCTAATGTGAAGCTGATTTCTGGTCAATACTGTTTGTGAAAAGGTGATAACTTCCATGATCCCTAATACAATATACTTCATGAAAGAAAACAGCCATGAATGGTCTATCTTTTCCTCATTCACAAGAAAACATTCACGATTTAAAAGCAATTTACAGCTATAGCAATCAGGCACATGCCAACAACTGGTCAGTCACGGGTACACATTTGATCGTAAAAACGTGACTATGATGCGTTGAGTGGACGGAAAATTTGTCGCATAGAAATGAGCAACATTCATGATGTGGGGGAAAGAGTAAGGCAAGACTGGCAAAGTGACCATATACAGTAGGTATGCCTGCATGGGGGGGTTAAGGTACAGTATGTTGTAGTGATCAAGTATCCCATTTCTCTTGAATCATGATGGTTTCTGTTTGCTGTCACTTACTGATGCTTGCATCTCTGTTAACATGCATGGCGTTACGCATGACTGTGTACGGTTGTGCATAGCTAGCAGTTTACACTATAGCATGACACAAAAAAATTAGCCTCTTGTAGTAGTATAATCACGCTCATGCCCTTCACAATTGTTGCGTGATTCAAACAATAATATGAAGTGAAGCCATCCACTAAATGCTCCCCACCATTGGAAATGGATCAAACCATGGCTATGTACATCTTCCTCCCTTGTGGAGCTGTCGTTTGACGCTTGTGTCTGGCAATGTCTTGTCTCCTTTGATGGCAAGTTTCACAAATAAACTGCAGAAAGCACAGTGTTCTGGAAAGCACGGTGTTCTGCAACCTCTTCAGTCCTTCCTGGCACACGTGTCTTCACATGTTTCTATCTTGGGAAAGGCAGTGCCAATCAGCCTCAGTGCACGCACGCACACACACGAGTGCACGCGCGCACACACACACACACAACACACTAAAAGCCTTCAGCTACAGTACTAGTATGGTCATGCCTGTCCAGTGAACCAGCACTGGGA